>NC_056745.1:198597526-198680026 GCF_019279795.1 Protopterus annectens
TGTCTGTATATGTTAATAGATATTTATATTTTTTTATTTGAGTTTTGTGAGAATTGAATTAGTTTGTATACTTGTTGCTATGATCTTAATTTGTTGGAAGATGCAATTGGATTATTAGGATTTGAAATAGTTTATAATGAGATTGTTTTATTTGCATATAATTTCTGAAGAAGTAGTTCTGTTTGACCGTGAAAGTGCTTACGGAATAAACTGAATATTTTAAGTTTAACTGGAATCATTGCCTTTTATTGGAGACATTTGCCTTGATTCACTTTTTCCTGTGTGGAAACTTATATATAAATAGAAATGCATTAAGTAATGGTGACAAAAGGGGCATTATTTTCTTGCAAGAGACTCACTTGATAAAAATACACAGTAGTTAAATAATTTAGGTTGTGAAATATTATCATCTGCTTCTTTGAACAAAGAGGAGAGGAACTGCTATACTTTGGAGAAAGTAATGCCTAAGGTCATGAAATCCATAATAACCCCAAAGGAATGTATCCATTTGTAATAAAATATAATGGCAAACTCTATACATTATTAATTTTACTGGAGCTCTGGAATAGGTGCAAGAGTGGCTAAAGTTCACTTAAACTTACTACAGAGTCATTGGAATGGTAGTTTAATTTTAGCAGGAATTTTTTACTGCATATCTAGTGTAGAAGATATGAGTGAACAGAAGAAAGCTAAAATACTGGTATCAGTTAAAGCACTAAATAGATGGATTAGTAATAATAATTTAGTTGATTTACTAGTAAAAGCAGAAAAGTCATTGTTTATCAGTCGTTATTCTTATATGCATGTGACACAAACTAGAATTGATAGGATTTATTCCTCTATAAATGTACTTAATAAAATAAATTATTTTAAAACTATTGTTTGTCCTTTATCTGATCATAATGTACTAAGTATTAATGTATTAATGGATATAAGGAAATTTCAGATTATTTATAGAATTAAAAGAATTTAAGAGTTACCTTAAGGAACAAATCAGGATTTTCTTTTTAATGTTTGAATGATAATGGTCAGATTAGTAAAGTCATACTATGAGATTCCTTAAAATGCATATTAAAGATAGAATTTTGAAGATGGGTTAGTAATAAAATGAAAGAGTGAGATAAAGCGTTGTTAGAAATACAATAAGAAATATACAAATCGAGGCTTGAACAAAATAAAAAAAATACATAATACTGAATTCATAATAAAATTAATGACAAAATATGAAACAGTTTTACCGCACAAAGTGAAGATAGCTTTAGAAAAAACAAAATTGCATAGTTATGACATGACTTCAAGAAATCTACATAGATTAGCTTAGAAATACGATATTAAGTAAAAAAGCACAAATCAATAATATCCACAATCCTCACACTAATGAGCTTACTTTACATGTACAGGAAATGCTTAATATTTTTTAAAAAATTCCATGAGGATGTGAATAAAGATAAAAATAATAATCCTGACTACAAAATTGACAGTTGTTTAAAGAAAAATGTTACAAATAAAACTTAATGACCAACAAACATATCTGTTGAATAAGCCTATTACTCTGATATAAAATAAGGAAGCTTTAGAAAAAAAGCAAAATGGTAACGCTCCAGAGATGGTTTAAGCATGAAATCATATAGCCTGCTTCCATTAAATATTTTATAATTACCGAGTGACATTTTTGCAGTAATTGAGAGTGACAGAATAATTTCTCCCTCATGGAAATTTTTGTAGTCTTAACTATACTTAAACAAGGAAAGGATGATACATTCATTTCCTCATATAGACCTATTTCATTATTAAATGTAGAGTATAAAATATTTACTTATATTTTTGCTACAAGATTAAGAGATATAGTAGATTGATTAATAAGGATCAAATAGGATTTATAGTCAATAGATTAACGTACAGTATTAGATATCGAGAGAGATTTTGATTCTGTAGATTGGAACTACCTGTTTAAATATTCAGAAGCATTTCCATTTTCAGAACAGTTTATTGGAATATTAAAAAAAACCTGTGCAGAGACTCCAAAGCATATATTAAAGTTGGATCTTACATTTCTTAAGGATTCACTTTAAACAAAGGCAGAAAGCAAAGGTGTCCCTTGTCCCCTGTACTATTTGTATTAATTATCGAACCTTCAGCTAATAGTATATGAAGCAATGAAAAAATGGATGGATTCTCAATTAACAAAGATTGTCAATCTAAAATACAGCTTTTTGCAGATGATATTTTACTAACTGTAGGATATTTAAATTATTCATTCGAACAACTAGAAAAGGAAATTGAAAAGCTTCAAGATGTATCGCTGCTGAAAGTTAATAATAATAAAACTGAAACTTTAGTGTTAAATTTACTAGACAGTAAGTTCAAAGATAAATATAATTGAGAAAGAAAAGAACTAAAATATTTAGGAAAAAATCTATCAATATGTGAGTAAGATTATTAATAATAATTTTGAAATGTAGTTGAAGTGTAATAATAACTTTGAAAATGTAGATGAAGTATTACTTATTAAAATGGATTTTTTTTATTTGCGAGGATAGGTTAGTACTTATTAAAATTATTATATTAGTAGTGATTTTATATATATATATATATATATATATATATATATATATATATATATATAGAGAGAGAGAGAGAGAGAGAGCATTCAACAGCTTTAATACCTGACAAAAAAACTTAAAGAAAATGGAAAAAATTTTAACTTAATTTTTCTGGGGTCCTAAAAAAGTTGAGAATTGCTTATGGAAGTCTTATAATATTATGGGAGTATGGTATTATTGGCTTCCCAGATGTATAATCGTATTCTTTTGCAGCAAGATTTAATTCTGTTATACTCTGGATAGACTCAGTTTATACTAGTCAGTGGAAAATGAACCAGGAGAAGATTATACTACATTCTTATAAGTTTATTAAATATGATAAATTAGAAATATGTAATAAATCCTTTCATCTGGCTAACAAAATTTATCTGAGAAGGAATTTCATTTCAGTATTTGGACTCTGCATATATGAAATCATTTCTTAAAACAGTAAAGAAATATGTTTTTAAAACTTCATTACTATCAAAATGGAAATGTTTGTGATTTCCTGTTGCACATACCTCTAGATTTAAGGAAACTCTAAACAATGTTAAAATTAACTTACTAAAAAGGAATGGATTGCTATTATTGTCTGAATGCTTTGAAAAAGGAAAAGCTAAGCCCCAGAATATTTAACTAAAGAATATAAGTTGGCTAAATCTGTTAACCAGTTAATGTTATCCATCAGAAAGAAATTAAATTAATTTGTTGGTAATATATGTGAAGAGGAACAGAACACTATCCCCCCATTATATGAATTTATGAATGCTACTATCAAAGGTAGATTGACCTGCAAGGAAGTTTGTCTAAGTTGTACAAGTTAATTATAAATAATAATAATTTTGATAAAAAAGTTTGGAACCTTTTAGATAATAGTGGATTGAGTGACTCAATAGATGGTAAGAATAGAACTTTATTACATAAACCAGTTAAAGAAATGCAAAACGGCAGTGGCAGGAATTACCAGAATACTGAATTTAATAAAACAAAGAATAAAATAAGTGCTTTCATTTGATGCAGTGACCAAACTTCATCAGACAACGTCAGTAAAGTTTTCTTGAAATAAATAGTCGCCATTCAGGTAATATGTTCACAAAAGGACCACACTTCCTCAGCATTAATTAAGCAGAAAACACCCTTAAAGAATTAATTATAATAAAAAAGTAAAAAAAAAACCACAATAAGATGTTACTAAATATTACCAAAAAATAATAAAATAAAAAAATCAACAAAGTTAGTCATCTTTATAAACTTTTCAATTTTAACATACACAGAATGAAGCATAAGTCGTTCAAACTTGGTGGGTTGTATGCGTCCAACCTTATTTGACAAAATAATTCTAATTCCTCTAACTTTAAGAAAACAAGGCCCCCCCCCCTCTCTCCGGGATGTACCTGATCAGTAATTCTGAACAGGAAAGAGTGTCCAGGGTTACCAGTAACATGCTTTGCCAAAGCATTCTCAACTCTGACTTTTCTAATACTGTATGTATGTTCATACAGTCTCTCCCTCAATCTCTGGTCAGTTTTCCCTGTAATAAAAACTGGGGCAAGACTGGCATCTCGCAAGGTACACTACACTTTTCATGTTACAGTTTTATCTACTCTTGCTTTTATATTTACGTCCCCTAATAATACAGGAATTCCCAACTTCATTGTACCTGCAGTAGGGACAGGCTTCACATTTAAACAGCCCTGGCTGTCTAATCGTAACTTCTCAGTCTGGCTCCAAAATATTCTTCAGATTTTGTCCCCTTTTAAAAATAACCTTTGGTCTTTCTGCATAATTTAAACCAAAGGAACTATCACTCTTAATTAAATCCCAATTTTTAATTAAAATCTTCTTGATGCCCAACGCATCAATGCTAAAAGGGGTAACAAAGGTCAAACCGTAATTGATGTTGTTTCTTAAAGACTGTTACATAACTCTGCCCATTCATAAGGAGTGTTAAATACTTCCGGAGTTACATTTGTCAAAATAGGTTTAAAATGGCCTAGAGTATGCTTCCGTTCAACCTCATCAATCAAATCATCCAGTAAAATAACTGGGTAACCTCATTTTAAAAACATATTTCTCAAAAGGTCACATTCAACCAAGAAATCATGGTTTGCAAGAGACCATTCGGGCTGCCCTAACAAGTTGTCCCTTGACAACTGATCTCTTCTGGTGTACTGGATGGGTGCTGGAGAAATGTAAATACTAGTTGGAGTAGGTGTCCTTCCTAAACATTTTGGCAATGTATCTTTTGTTTGCCCTGTCCCTTAATTAAATCTATGTCCAAATATGCAATACATTACTCAAAAAGTGTAGTGTACCTTGTGAGATGCCAGTCCTGCCCCAGTTTTTATATAGAGAAAACTGACCGGAGATTGAGGATTTACTGTATAAACATACATACAATACTAGAAAAGTTAGAGTTGAAAATGCTTTGGCAAAGCATGTCGCTGGTAACCCTGGACACTCCTGTTCAGAATTATTGATCATGTACAACCCAGTGAGAGAGGGGGCCCTGTTCCTTAAAGTTAGAGCAATTAGAATTGTTTTGGCAAATAAGGTTGGACGCATACAACCCACCAGGTTTGAATGACTTTTGCTCCATTTTGTGTATGTTAAAACTGAAAAGTTTAGAAAGATGAATAACTTTGTTGTCATTTTTATTTCATTTTTTTTGGGTAATATTTAGTAGCATCTTATTGTGTTTATTTACTTTTTTATTATAATTAAGTCTTTAAAGGTGTTTTTATGCTTGATTAATGTTGAGCAGGTGTGGTCCTTTTGTGAACATGTGACCTGAATGGCAACTATTTATTTCAAGAACACTTTGCTGAATTTGTCTGATAAAGTTTGGTCATTACATCAAACAAAAGCGCTTTTTTTATTCTTTGTTTTATTAAATTCAGTGTTGTGTTAATTCCTGCCATTGCTGTTTTTGGATTTTCTTAAAGTGGTATTTGTCTTTTTGGTTTGTTTGGTGTTTCTTGCTTGTTGAACGGCAACAGAATTGAGTTCAGGTACTCCTCCTTTATTTTCTCGAGAAACTGTACTTAAACGGAATGTGGACATTGTCAATTTAACCACATTGGAGAACCTTTTGACTCTAAAAGTCGAGGATTTGGCTGCTAGGATTGGAGATAATGGTTCACAGGAGGCTGCTAGCTATATCTTACCTGTCCCTTCCAGGAACCGCAATGCCCCACCTCCTCATGAGAATCAAGTTGCAGTAGACAACTATCCCCCTAACTTGCCTAATGGGGAACATAACCTTAATAACACTTGGACTTTCAACAATGAGCTTACCCGGGTTCCAGTGTTGAAAGATTGGTTAAGTAAACCGTTGGACTTCCAAACGGCATGTATTAGTGTGAACCCCGAACCAGCGTTTGGGCAACCGGACATTGCAGAAAACTTAAAAACCTTGGACTGCAAGTCTTTGAAACACAAGAAACTTCAGCTTGCGATAGCTTATTTCAAAGAATGCCTTCGGTGGCAGCAAGTAACCAGAGATTGAGAAGTTGGTGTTACCCTACAGGATTACAAAGTTAAAACAGACTATACTCAACAGGGTAAAACCTAATAAAAATAAAAACACAAAATTCATGAACTGCACCAAACTGTTTAATGAAGAGCTGAAGGCTCCCAAATACTAAGCGCTTTCACCATCGACTGATGGCTTCTTCAGAGTAAAAGGAGCACAGGTTTTAAATACAAAGTTCCACATACACTTTGACCAATCAAATTTCTTGATTAATTACAATCCCAATATACATACTGATCTAACTCACAAATTCCATAAAACATGCACATAAAACTTGCTAAAAGCATGTGCTAAAATATTTAATTATTTCCATATACGCTCACATATAATCACTTTAAATATACTTACTGCGTATATATTGATGTCAAAACCCTGTATGTAAATAATTGACTTTTCCATAACAACTGAAAGCTGAATGACTTTAAACAACCATAGCCCTTTGTTTCAAAATAGGCTTAATAGAAATAAGATCATTAAGTCCAGGGTAAGTTGTTGCATCTAGAATCACCTGCCATTTAAATTCTAAAGACTCTACTCTAGTGTTGCCATCACCTCCTCTCTCACTTATCAACACCCTGTCAATTACAAAAAATATAAACTTTTTAAAATAAACACAATTCTTGGAATGTAAATACAATGCATTGTGGCTATCCTTGTTTTTGATGGCCCTCTAATGTTCTGCTATCCTTTCTCTTAATCTACGTATGGTTTTCTACATAAAATCCTGCACATGTCGTGCAGGTTGCAAGGTATACCACTTTTTTGGAGTTGCAACTACATCTACCCAGGCATGAAATTGCCTTATTGTACACCTCACAACCACATAGGGTCCATCATTGATGTATCTACAGTACCTACATGACCCACATTTATACATTTGTGAATTTGTAAATCTACTTTTTTGTTTTTCAAATAGGTTCTTTAAATTTAAACCTCTTGAAAAAATTACTTTTGGTTTATGACAAAATTTGTTTTGCATATCCATGTTAAATGCTAGGTCCCAAGATCTCCTAATAATCTCAATAATGTTGTATGCCTGAGAATGAGTGGACTCAATTCTTTCATTCACCTCAGTAATTGCAGTGTTTTCTACCAAAATGGGTTTAAATGATGTCCACCTCCTTTTCATCACCTCTTTTTTGACTGAAATCAACAATTTCAATGGATAACCTCTATCAAAAAACATTCCTATTAATTTGTACATCTCCCTTTGATAAGTTTCGTCATTACTTACAAGACGTGACAGACGAACCATCTGCCCCTTAATTACACTTTTACGCTGATGTATGGATGACAACTTGAAAAATGCAAGAGAGAATTACTATACGTCTCTTTTCTATGTATATTACTTTCTAAACCTTCACTTGTCTTGGTAAGTTTAATATCCAAGAAATCAATAGTCTCATTGTCCCACTTGTATGTGAAGGAAAGAAACGGAGTAGTAGAATTAAGGTATTCCACAAAATTCTTCATTTCCCTTCCACAAAACAAGTATGTCATCTAAAACTCGATTGTATAATACAATGTGTTCAAAAAAGGGGTAGGGAACACAGAGGTTTCTTCCCAATGCAGTAATACCAGGTTAGCAAAAATGGGGGCACACTTGGCCCCCATAGCCACCCCTGATATTTGATGGTAAATTTCCCCCTCAAATGTCATGTAATTATTTTTAAGTACTAATTCCATGAAATTAACTACATTGTTCAACTTTGCGGTAGTCAAATGTTTACTTCTCAAAAGACTTAGTATTCCAACCCCTCTTCTTGAGGTATTGTAGAAAATAGATTGACCACGTCTATAGTAAGGAATGACCAAACCAAATCACCCTTGCCAATAGTGCTTAGTTGTTCTAAACAATGCCATGAGTCCTTCAATATATGCTCATGCTTGTTTAACAAACTTTGTATATTCTTATCAACATAGGCTGCCAAAGGTTCAGTTTTGGACCCCTTTGCTGCTACTATCGGTCTGAAAGGAGGATCATTGATATTTTTATGGATTTTGGGAATGCCGAACACTGCAGGTGTAATTGGATGTTCGACTATCAAAAAACCATAATCTTTCTGTTGTATTCCCCCTTCCAACAAAGTATCCATTAAGAAGGTGTCAATTTTTTCATATGCTATATTCATTTCGCATCTAGAAGCTCTTTGATAGGTACTATCATCATTTAAAATGGTTTCTATTTTGGCTGTATAATCAAGGTGAGTCATAATGACCACCCCTCCCCCTTTATCGGGTTTCATTATTCTGATTTCTTTATTGGTGGTCAAGTCTTTCAACACTAATCTCTCATTTTATAAGGTTATCTTGTTCCCTAATTCTGTTCTTCTCCAAATATGTTCGTATAGTGTTGACAGATAATTTTTCAAACAATGCCACATCCTTGTCAACAGGTGGAATAAATGTACTTTTCCTAATAAGTGTTGACGAAAAAAAATCTCTCTGTACATTTTGCCTTTTAAAATACAGTGCTAAATTTAACTGCCTAGTATAAATTTTCAAGCTTGTAATAAAATCAACAATATTGTAACAAAATGCAGGTATATATGTAAACCCCTTTGCTAATAAATCATGATGCATTTCCTTTATTTCCAAAGCACTGAAATTATATATAGTGAAGCCTGCTTTCTTATTAACTTCACATTTAAATTCATCTGCATCGTTATTCAAACATAATACACTCATTGAAATACTGTTGTCAACCCCTTCAATACTAACTGTATATACAACAGTGTCAGTATTACATTCCAAAAGACTAAAAAGTGTGTCGCCGTGGTTGTTAATGTCATTTGCTTCATTGTCATAGCAAATGTCTAATCCCTGGATTATCTCCGCCTCTGGTTGTTGTTGCTGTACCACTGCCCTCTCATGTTGTAACGGTTGTTCCCTTGTTGAAATTTGTAATGGGAACTGTTCGACTGGTTCTCTGAACCACCCCCCATTTTGTTCCTCAGGCATTCGAATCTCCTCGGACCCGGAGATGTTACTAAAAAACCTTGGTGTTCATCATTGTATTCCCCAGAATCATGTTCATCATCATAGTCACATACATTGTCCATATTACTATAATTCCAAAGTTATTCTCCTTTTTACTGTGACCTAATTAGCCTGTTCGATATGCAAGGACTTGAACTACTGGAGCTTTTCATCAAGCATTACCAGCACATGGTGGATAGCTTGGCTAAGGGGATCGACGAGTTGGACAGCCAGATTAGGAGAGATAAAGACTTTGGCCAGTATAAATACGACCATAGCCAGGTTTTTACAAGCACTGATACATTAATAAATTAAGGGCTGCTAAACTTAAAAAAACTTGAATGGGACAACATGGAGTATCTTAAAGGTGTGGCTCCCCCAAAACCGCCACCTTTACAACAATGGAATAATTCAAGGGAGACAATTCAAGAGGACTGGGATGGTTCTTACACTCACCCACATGAAAATGTAAATCTTGACTGTCCTGATTTAAGTGGTGGGCGTGAACCTGTTACTAATGAACCAGCCCTCCGTCATAGTGAATGTTTAAGGAATCAAACTCACCGGCGTCTGTGCCTGGTGAAATGACTTTAATCAAAACAATACATCATATTTTTCAACCAGACAGGGACACAGTTACCAGAACAATTCGAGGAATAACCAGCAGAGGGGGGAATACTCAACAGCGATAAAAGAGGAGATAATTGCTTGTAATGGTTCAGCCAGCCTAAGGGATATTAATCCACCAGGTTTAGATGCGAGTACTAGCAGCCTGAAGTTAATAAAGAGCACGGATGGTGACTTTAACATTTTTAATTATTCTTCTTTTATAGTGGATACTTTTTTGGCTGACTTATTAGCAGAAGTGTTAACATTTGTTCCTTCTCATCGAGGGGAAATTGCTAGAATTCTTGTGGACCTCAAATTATTTGTCCATAAGATTAATTTGAACTTTTTACTTACTGGACAAACATTTAACATTACAGAATTCAGGATACCTAGTGTGTATAAACCCACCTTTGCACCCAGTTTTAAACATGTTTGAATGTGTTTGTGAACTAGATATTAGACAGTTGTTGGCTAACAGGAACAAGTCGGCCGGTCTTTATAACTTTAGTACGGACGAATGGGAAGCACTGCAAACTCCTAAAATGTGAAAGGTTTGAGTAATGAAACCAGACAAGCGAGGGGGTTTGGTATTTATGGATTGTGTCAACTATAGTGCACGTATGTTAGAAATCCTATGCTCTGATAATTACAAAACAGTTTCTTTGAGCGAAGTAAATACAGCTCATCAAAGGATAAAGATTTACATTAATGATTTGTTTATAGAGGCTCAAGTGAGTATTGAGCTATATAATCATCTCTTGATGCCAGCCCCCTTGCTGCCAGTAATATTTGGTATCCCCAAAGTCCACAAAGACAAAATCCACCTGTATGCCCTATAGTAGATGGTAGGAACTCCATCACTTACTCCTGTGCAAAATTTGTTGACAACATTTTTAAAAAGTTTCTAGTGGACGAACACCAAATATGTAAGGACTCATGGTCTTTCCTTGAAATCATCAGTAAATTAGCCTTCATTGATGATTTAAATTTTTTGACCATTGACATTAAGGATTTGTACACAGTTATCCCCCACGAGTTGGGTATTGAGTGGGAGTTTGTTTCCTTTTTAAGGAAAGGGGAGCTACTAACATTGAGGATTTCCTAGTTCATGAACTGCTGGATATTATACTCGCCAACAATTACTTTATTTTTGAAGGAAAATACTTCTTGCAAAAAAAGGTGATATCTCTGGGCTCCCTCTGTGGGGCTAGTTGTGCCAACTTTGTAATGGCATTTTGGCAGCGGAAATTCCTATTTAAAAACACCCTATATTATGATAAAATCTACTACTACACACAGTACCCGAATGATATTTTTATTATCATCAAAGGGGATCATGATTTAGTTGTAAATTTTCTTTATTATCTGAATAATACCACTCAATTTAAGTCCTTCACTCATTCATTCCATACGGAGTGTATTGTGTATTTGGACATAGATTTAATTAAGGCTAGGGCAAACAAAAGGTACATTGCCAACATTTTTAGGAAGGACATCTACTCCAACTCATTTTTAAATTTCTCCAGTGCATATCCAGTACACCAGAAGAGATCAGTTGTCAAAGGACAACTTGTTAGGGTAGCCTGAATGGTCTCTGAGAACCATGATTTCTTGGTTGAATGTGACCTTTTAAGAAGTATGTTTTAAAAACAAGGTTACCCAGTTATTTTACTGGATGATTTGATTGATGATGTCCAACGGAAGTGTACTTTAAGCTGTTTTAAACCTAGTAATCCACAATCCGGACAAAAGAAAGGTGCCACAAGTCGCTGGAAAAAAAATCAATAAATTAATTTTATTTTAACACCACAATTGAAATAATCCACGCATTTTCAGCCAAGTAACCCTCAGACTTCATCAGAACAAACACTGAGATACCAATTAGGTCTAATATATATACACACATCAATGATTCAATTAAAAAAAATTAAGACATTTAAAACCACAGAGTAAAAACTTGAATAGAAATACATAACTGTGGAAACTAGGAAAAATATTGACGTCCATGAACATGTTGAAAAAATACTGATAAAATACAATGTGAAAATAAACAAATGAACCTAAACTGATATTGATAAATAAGTATCAGACCATAATTAATAAATACAACTCCTGACAAATAAATATAAAAAATATATGACCTGGGAAAATTTGTATAAAAATTTGTATAATACATAAATAGATTTTGTGTATGACACAAATCTAAATTTGATATAAATAGTGACAACATAACCGTCAAATGTTGAGTATTTATAATTTGTCCGCCCTCAATTTGGGGCACCAAGGAAATGTGGTCATTGAGACCAGGGGGTCGATTGTACTCTAGAAATACCTGCCAAAAATTTCTCTATATTCCAATTTGTGTTCCCAGGGCACCCCTCTTAATTCCCTGGAGACAGTTTCAAGAACAAAAAAAGAAAAGTTGGCATTAGAACATGATAGAGAGTGTTTGTAAATTGCATTGTTGATATTGCCTTGGTTGACATCATTAATGTGTTCATATATTCTATGTTTCAACTGTCTTTCGGTCTTGCCAACGTAAAAACTGTCACAACCACCACAGGTAACCAAGTAGACAAGGCCCTGGGAATTACAATTAGTGTAGGTTTTGGCAGTTAATATTTTCTGTCTAGATGGTAAAACAATCTGTTCCTTATTGGATATGTACAAACATTGGTTGCAAGCCCCACATTTAAAGTGCCTCTTTCGGTTAGAAAAAACATTGTCATGTCTAACTGCTTCCAAAATGTTTTTAATATTATGTCCCTTTTTAAAGACAACATTGATGGGTTTTTCTTTCAAATTAGGTAGGTCAGTAAAAGCTGAAAACTTGTCCCATTCTTTTAACACAATGTTCTTAATTTGATAAGCATTAGCACTAAAACTGGTCACAAATGCCCTATCATAACCTGTGTCGTCTAGTTCCCATACCTAGGATGGGACTATGTTTTTCCTACCTTCTGAAACCTCAACCTGAATAGAATTGATAAGATCTATAGGGTAACCACGTTCAAGAAACATCAGTTTCAAAACAGCGCACTCTGAAACATAATCTGTATCATCAGAAGTCATCCTACAAATACGCACATATTGTCCTTTGACAATACCTTTTTTTCTGGAAAAATGGATGTGCGCTGTTGAAACTGATGTAGATATTAGAAAAGGTGGTCTGATGCTTATTTATCAATATCAGTTTAGGTTCATTTGTTTATTTTCACATTGTATTTTATCTGTATTTTATCAGTATTTTTTCAACATGTTCATGGACTTCAATATGTTTCCTAGTTTTCACAGTTATGTATTTCTATTCAAGTTTTTACTCTGTGGTTTTAAATGTCTAATTGTTTTTTTAATTGAATCATTGATGGGTGTTTATATATATATATATATATATATATATATATATATATATATATATATATATATATATATATACATTAGACCTAACTGGTATCTCAGTGTTTGTTCTGATGAAGTCTGGCAGTTACTTGGACAAAAACGCGTGGATTATTTCAATTGTGGCGTTAAAATAAAATTAATTTATTGATTTTTTTCCAGCGACTTGTGGTGGCACCTTTCGTTTGTCCCGATTGTGTATTGCTAGCTTTTTTATTCTCCAGACTGGCTCTTTTTTTGTGGTTACTGGTGTTTTATGGAGTCACTCGAAGGGCTCAATATGTTTCCTAGTTTCCACAGTTATGTATTTCTATTCAAGTGTTTACTCTGTGGTTTTAAATGTCTAATTGTTTTTTTACTTGAATCATTGGGAGGATGGGTACTACTCTATGAACCTATGAACCTATATATATATATATATATATATATATATATATTAGACCTAATTGGTATCTCAGTGTTTGCACTGATGAAGTCTGAGGGTTACTTAGATGAAAACACGTGGATTATTTCAATTGTGGCTTTAAAATAAAATTAATTTATTGATTTTTTTCCAGCAACTTGTGGTGGCACCTTTTGTTTGTCCGGATTGTGGATTACTATTTTTTTTATTCTCCTGACCAGCTCTTTTTTTGTGCTTACTACTATTTTAAACTTTTTTTGACTACTGTAACTCCTTATGAACGGACAGAGTTATGTAACAGTCCTTTGGGAAACAACATCAGTTATGGTTTGACCTTTGTTACCCCTTTTAGCCTTGATGCATTTAGCATCAAGCAGATTTTAATTAAAAATGGTGGCTTAATTAAGAGTAATAGTTCCTCTGGTTTAAGTTTTGAAGAAAGACCAAAGGTTGTTTTTAAAAGGGGGCAACATCTGAAGAATATTTTGGAGCTAGACCGAGAAGTTATGACTAGACAGCCAGGGATGTTTAAATGTGAATCCTGTCCTTACTGCAGGTACATTGAAGTTGGGAACTCCAGTATTATTTGGAGACGTAAATATAAAAGCAAGAGTAGACATAACTGTAACTCGAAAAGTTTAGTATACCTTACGAGATGGCAGTCTTGCCCCAGTTTTTATATAGGGAAAACTGACCAGAGATTGAGGAGAGACTGTATGAACATACATACAGTATTAGAACGGTTGAGAATGCTTTGGCAAAGCATGTTGCTGGTAACCCTAGACACTCTTTCCTGTTCAGAATTATTGATCAGGTACAACCTGGTGAGGGGGCTTGTTTCCTTAAAGTTAGAACATTTAGAATTGTTTTGGCAAATAAGGTTGGACGCATACAGCCCACCAGGTTTGAACGACGTATGCTTCATTCTATGTATGTTAAAACTGAAAAGTTTGGAAAGATGAATAACTTTTGTTGTAATTTTTATTTTATTATTTTTTGGTAATATTTAGTAACATCTTATTGTATTTATTTACCTTTTTATTATAATTAATTCTTTAAGGGTGTTTTTATGCTTAATTAATGTTGAGGAGGTGTGGTCCTTTTGTGAACATGTGACCTGAATGGCGACTATTTCTTTCAAGAACACTTTACTGCATTTGTTGGATGAAGTTTGGTTATTGCATCGAATGAAAGCGCTTATTTTATTCTTTGTTTTTCCTGCCGTTTTGCATTTCTTAAAGTGGTTTTCATCTTTTTGGTTTGTTTACATAAACCAGTTAGTCAGACTTATGTGGAAACATATACATAGAATGTTGTTGCTTATAAAATCTCTTAAGTTTAGTAAAATGACTTCAGTTTGTTGGAGATGTAGTAAAGATGTAAAAGTTGATTGGATACACATTTATGGATTGTGAAACATTAAATGTATATTAGGAAGAAATAAGTATGTTTTTAAGGGGTTATGGTTTCCTAATTGTTTTTTTTTTTTTAACTAGATCAGTAATCCTAATAAATGTTCCAAAGAGCAAAAAATGTTTTGGGATCTCTTGGTAGTTGCTAAAAAAGTTATTACAAAAAACTTGGAAATCAAACTCAGTTCCTTCATTCAAAGAATTTTTAAATATAACAGCAGTACTATTCTAAAACTGAAAAAGAAGTAATCAGAATAAGATCTATAAATCATACTAAGGCTTTTTGCTGTTGAAATAACCTTGAAATGTTGCTATTGAAATACCAAGACTCTTAATGTGTTAATTGTATAAGATTACCTTGATGATTCAGTGTATTCCTATCATTGTTTAACAATATGTGATGTTGATTTTCTTCCTTTCTGTGTATATATTGCAAAAATGTTAAATTAATAAAACTTTTCTTAAAAAAATAATGCCAGGGTGCTCCAACCTTTGCAATGACTGTCTTACACTTACCATTAAGGACAGACTGAGAAGGCAGTTGAAGATTTCTGTCACCTTGCTAGCCATCTCTCTATAATTGTAAGCAATTGACAGCAAGATTCTGCACAGAATGTGTTTCACTATTGCATTTCTGAGTGTGTCTTCACTGACTGAGACCTACAAGAAATGCTAGAGTCTAGTAGTTCATTTTGGCTGTCATCCTTACCCCTCCCTGTTTATGAATGTGAAATTTTGGTGACTTAATGACATCATCTAAAGAGTCTGTGTGAGAACTATCAACAGTGCCTATAATAAATCTTCCCTATCTTGGGGAACAGTGTGACCACCACTGGAACATTAGTCTTCTCACTGAGGCCATTGTCATTTCTGTTTGTCTGGGCACTGCAGTGGGCTGAGGCCTGATTGTTTCAGTCACATATTTGCATCCTTTAAATTCCTAACTCAGCCATGACATGAGATTTTATAATTGTTGAAAAAAAATACTGCACAGACAAACTACAGGTATATTCCAGAAAACAGATATGACATTATCAGCATACCCTCAACTATACCTCATTATGAAAAATGTTCCTCATCTTGAATCCTAAAAATTCTGTTCTATACTGAAAGGGTCTGTCACATTCATTGTTAAGACTTTTTTAACAAATACTCATAGTTAAGTTTTAATACTGAATCATATTAATTCATCCAAAGCACATTTTGTACAACATGTAGATGTTATTAACCATGCGGTAAACTTTCTTGCTGATTTTGTTTATTGATTTTCTGTATTGTGTCTATTTGTTATACCCACATTGTGAGAGGTAGTCGACAACGTTTTTTAGATGAAGGTTGAGAGCTGTTCTTATGAGTTAGGAGTTGCTGGCTGTCACCCAATGTTAGTGGCAGCAGTGCAGATGGCCAACACCTAGTTTCACATTTAAGTTTAAAAAGTTGTCAAAGTCAAAACAAAATAAAATGACAAGATATGAAAACTGGCACAGAACTAATGTGTTGGATACAACCTGGCATCCGGTGAAACATGTAGTATTATAAACTTTATAGGTTCATAGGTTCATAGATTTATACTAGGCTATCTGCCCTAAGGCATTTATAAGCCTAGCCCAAATTATTGTGGCTTCTTCACCCCTTATTATGAAAAATACTGTGCCCATTAGTTTGTTGTGCCTCTGTCCAGCAGACATGAGAGATTGCCACCTATATGGTAGCTTGGGGTTACCTTTTTTTTTCCGAAGGGACTATACCTTCAGGCCATGGCTCTGCACCAGCAGCATCTTCCGTGGGAGTCCTTCTGAAAGGATATCTCCGTGTCGCACTCCTTTCTGGCTACAGTTTGCAGTCGTCTGCCTGCAAAACTTGGCAAACAAAGTCCCTCCCCCTGTTGGCCTGTACTTGAAGTTTTACTTCGTTTTTCTTTAATTTTAATTTGAAACTGTGGCGAGAAACTGAAACATGTATATGCTTTTTATATTTGATTGTATTTAGATCTTCTCTACAGTACAAATGTCCCTGCATCATTCTAAGCAGTTAGTATTATTTTATCATTTGTTCTACCCAAGCTGGCTTAATGGATGTAGTAGCCACCCTGTTGGCTTTATTTTTCATCTGAAGTTTCTTTCTTCCACAGTGCAGGACTTCTCCCTAGAATTGTGATTTTGTTTACATTTATTTTGCTTAATATTGTTAATTTTATTTTCCTAAAATTGGAGTTCTGTGGTTTATAGGTGTTTACTAGGTTTGCAGTACAGAGGACCTTTGAGGAGCCTATCCCAAATTCCCACAAGTTCACACAGTAGGCAAATGAGGAATGAAAGGAACAAACCTCATACCACAGGAAGTAAAGTTCACAGCTTTAACTCTCTGCACCATCTTCCAGACTAAAAACTGTACCTCTGAGCTGTACCTTTCTTATAAGGATCTCTTGAAAATATCAAGGGTTTGCTATCTCACAGTACATCCTGTTTTGTTTCAGCTACATGCTGATCAAACAATTTGTTTTTAAGAAAGAGTTAAAATGTCTAGCTGAAATAGGTTTTCCCCATTCACTCACTTTGATCAGCCGCTCGTGTTCATGTTTCTGGTTTGTTTTGACTTGATCTCCCTGCTCAGGTAAAATAACAGTGCTTGCTTGTCTCTTGTAGATTTTGTGCTTTTTGGTGTAACAAAAATTTACGTATATCTGCTTCTTCCCAAAAAAACAAGGCAGAGCTACAAAAACCTTGTTCTGTAGATTTTTTTTCTGGGCAAAATATCTAAACTGAAACTGGTAGATGTAGAAATAAGGCAGACAAGAAGGTGAAAGAAGTAATTTGTAATTTCATAAAAACAAATAGTACAAGAATGTTGCAGAAATGAAAAACAACAAAATCATACATTGTATGTGAAATTGTACGGAACATTTTATAGGAAGGGGAAATGCACTCCAAAATGAAGGAAAACTGCATGGCAACAGTCAGATCATACATTGTAAACCATTTCTTTGTATGGATGACCAGAGCCAGATCTTGGTCAAATGTGGCCCTAGGCACGGTAATAGATCAGGCAGACCCTCCTGCAGCAGTCACCTCCCCCACAGCAGCCCCTATCCCCAGCCATTCCAGTATTCCATTACTTGGCTATTTTTCTTCAGTTACCATAAACACTATTCACATCTTGTCAGTGTGTGTACTGTTTTCTTTTTTACTTCTGCAATGATTACAGATATTCAAATTGACTAGCACAAACATTGATAGGCATTTGCTAAACAAGTAATACAGTCTTGCAATGAAAGTGCCTAGCACAAGCAGTAAACTTCTTTGCCCTTGAAATTCACATTCTTTCAAATAGTATTAAAACCCACATTGAAGGAAAATGCATTTGGCCAGTGGAGGATTAAGTTTAACTTTGGGCTGTTTTCAAATCATAGGCTCCTTGCACACATTTGTAGGGCCATGCATACATGTGTGTTCTTTTATTCACCTTCCTGATTGTACTACATTATATTCCTTGTGTATTAAATTATATTCCTTGTATATGGTACTACTTGTTAGTGTTTTTTAAATGTGTAGTTTTGACCATTCTTCCAGTAAGCAATGAAACAAATTGCATGAACCAATAATGACAAAACTACCCATTTCAGAAAATTTCAACCATAAAAGACAAGTTCTGTCATTACAGCCCACCAGTAGCAGTCAATAAGCAAAATCTATGCAGAAGTAAGTCACTGAATAATTCCACATTAAAGAGATCTGTAACAAATGAAGAGGTTGCTACTAGCAAACAACTTTACATTTCAGTATTTCATCTACAAATCCAGTCCCTGCTGCCCTTGAAAAATTAATTGCTTAGGTTATGTTTAAAAAAATGGTTAAGCTGGTAATATTGCAATAGGGAATGACTGACAAACTGACAACAGATTCATAGTTACTAGGCATCTCAAACAAAGGAGGACACACTTAGGAATGTAGAACCCCCGTCACCCCCATAAATGCACCATTGAAAACAGACTTAACATGAGCAACAGTAAACGTCTCTTCCTTTGAAACACACAATTCCATGAAAATAAACTGAAACTCATAATCCGTGGAAAATGTACTGAAACTCATATTTCCTGGAAATATATTGAAACAAAATCACATTTCTTTCAGCAGTCTGGCTGTTGGTATAGAATATTCAGGCTATTGTCCCCACTAAAGCTCACAATTCCTTCAGCAGTTTGGAATTTGGTGTAAAGGATTTAGACCTTTGTTTCCACTGAAGGTCACAGTTCCTTCAGCAGTCTTGTAGTTGGTGTAGAGGATTTGGGCTCTTGTCTCCTGTAACCAAGTTACAGGGTCAAGTCTGATAAAGTTAATTGACTAACCTGCCCTCCCCCCTAACTAGGGTATTACATACCATACCTCTCAACCTCTTAGTATAGGAAATCTGAACAAAACCTAAAATAATGGTGGGACAAAGGCCCAAAAGTAGGGACATCCTTTTAATATTGCTCTTATAGACTTAGAAAGCTGGTAGAATAGCAGCATTTGTCTTAACATGTATTTTTCTGAAGGAAATAAAGTTTGAAACATAAATGTATGCATAAATATGGACATTCTGCAAAAGTCTGGACAGTTGAGATGTATGCAGACCTTTCAACCACTTAGTGCAAGAAATCTGGACAACATCTGAAATAATGGGGATACTATAAGCCAAAAATAGGGTTAGATTTTAAATATTGCTCTTTTTAACTTTACTAGAATAACAGGATTTGTGTTTGCATGCATTTTCCGAAGGATATGAAGTCTGAAACTCATATATGGGTTCACCTCAAAATCTTGAAAGCTCAAAATACTGAATTTCATAATACTGAAAAACACATAGGGCACCAACACTGACTGTATTGCAGCAGAAATACATACAGAAACAGAGAAAAGATAAACCATATCAGTCTAAACCAACTATAAGCAGGGGGGCAAGCCCCCCTGCACCCCCATGTGGGGGGGCTGTGCCCTCCACCCCCCCTACTACTTTAATATATCAACTCTGAGATCGCACTTCACTACAACTAAGATGTGTTATGTTGTAGTATAGTACATTAAAAGGGAATATGACTAAGGTTACAACAGGCAGTCATGAAGCATGTAATGGTATGTTTGCCATTCTCTTCTGTGAAGTGCAATCTCAGAGTTGATATATTTCAGTAGCAGGGGGTGTGGGGAGCGCAGACCCCCTGCTTATAATTGTAGATGAGTAATATGTCTCTGTATGTATTTCTGCTGCAATACAGTCAGTGTTGGTGTCCTGTGTGTTATTCAGCATTATGAGTTTTCAGTATTTTGAAGTGAACCCATATATATATATATATATATATATATATATATATATATATATATATATATATATGTGTGTGTGTATATATATATATATTTATATATGTGTATAATATATATATATATATATATATATATATATGTATGTCATTCTTTAGTGACTTCAGTTCTCTGTGATTTCCCAGAAAACCATACATTTTATAAGAAACAGACAAAAACTATGAGGCTAAATCTGGAGAGATAAGTGGTATTTTAAAACACACACACGCACATACCTACCTTCTATCTGCTCTCACACAGCAACACACACACCTTCTCTTTCACACAGCAACAAATGGCTAGTTTAAATTCCACACACACCTACTCTCCCACACAGCAAAACACATGCACACTTTATCTCTCATATGAACAAAACAGCTAGTTTAAATGCACACACACACACACACACACACACACACACACACACACACACACACACACACACACACACACTTTAGGTTCATAGGTTCATACTAGGCTATCTGCCGTAGGGCATTTATAAGCCTAGCCAAAGTGTGTTTGGCTTTCGCCATCCATTTTAAATTCATTTTGCTATGCCCTTTTTCGAGGTTAGTATACTGTGCCTCTGTCTAACAGTGACACAGAAGTGATACCCGGGGTAAACCTTTAAAGAAAGGAGCCACTTTTGAGATTTTAAGTATTTTTCCTCTGTTTATTTGATAAGTTTTTCTGCATAGCTGCCTAGTTTGAGTATTTTCTGGCTTGTTAAACTTGATTTCTGTATTAGTAGCTGTATTTAGAGCACAACCAAAAGCTGTTTACTGAATTTCCTGCTTGCACTTAATTTTAAAATCGTTTTTTTCTCAAAACTTGCATATTTTCTGTCTCTGACCTAGCACTCTTGTGTGGGGTCATTTACTGCACTGTTATAACTTGATATTACTTATGAACCTCTGCTATCTCTGAAAAAACAAAAACAAAAAAAAAACTTGCTTTTTCCCCACTTTTCTGAGATTTAAAAAAGTTCAAGTTACAGGCTTGCTGTTCTTGAACTGTTTTGTAAGTTTCTGTGAGGCCATTTTTGCTTGGGCTAAAGGAAAGTCTCTGTTGATCAGTGGCAGTGAAAACATTGAGCTGCTTCCTGCCCCCTGTGGGAGTGGTTACTGACTTGAAATTGTAGCTTTATTGCCCAAGGTCATTTCCAAAACTCCTTCATCTTCCTCTCTTAAAACCTAGTTGCCTCGTGGTTTTGGCATCTTTTCAGGCTTGTTGGCTGTTGGTGAAGCACCCACCAAGAGGAGAAAACGCTGAGAGAAGAAAGGAGCCACTTTTGAGATTTTAAGTATTTTTCCTTTGTTTATTTGATAAGTTTTTCTGCATAGCTGCCAAGTTTGAGCATTTTCTGGCTTGTTAAACTTGATTTCTGCATTAGTAGCTGTATTTAGAGCACAACCAAAAGCTGTTTACTGAATTTCCTGCTTGCACTTAATTTTAAAATCGTTTTTTCTCAAAACTTGCATATTTTCTGTCTTTGACCTAGCACTCTTGTGTGGGTCATTTACTGCACTGTTATAACTTGATATTACTTGTGAACCTTTGCTATGTCTGAAAAAACAAAAACAAAAAAAATCTTGCGTTTTTCCCACTTTTGTGAGATTTAAAAAAGTTCAAGTTACAGGCTTGCTTTTCTTGAACTGTTTTGTAAGTTTCTGTGAGGCCATTTTTGCTTGGGCTAAAGGAAAGTCTCTCTGTTGAGTGGCAGTGAAAAACATTGAGCTGCTTCCCTGCCCCCCGTGGGAGTGATTACTGATTTGAAACTGTAGTTTTATTGGCCGTTTTGGGTCAATTTCTGGCTCTTTCCAGCCCCTGCTATCAAGCACGCTTTAGAGTGCTTTAGCGCGGAGTTGCCACTAGAGCAGCATCAGGCAGCACTGGTTTAACAAGGTTAAACTTTTTCTGGCTCCATAAAGTCTGTTCTTCATTTTTTCCCTTAGAACTCCTCTACTAGTAATCTAAACAGTATATCCCTTAACTAAAAAGCGCAGCACTTGTTCCTAAAAGCTTTTACATGTCTTAAAAGCATCTTCTTTTCAGGTTTAGCACTTCTGTATTATACAAAGTCCCTCACTAGCAAACCCCCCCCCCCTAGGAGTACCCACTTCCTTACTAAGTCCTCTCTTATTCAGTTACACCCCTAACTTCTAAATTTCTCTAGCATGTCGAAGGGCCAGATGCTGGCGTCCTCTCCTGTCCAGTTGGTGAATTTGGGAACATTGAGGCAATGTTACAATTGCCTCATGTACACTGACAACCCTCTCCTCCTCCCACATAACACAACTACTTGCGAGAGATGCAGCTATTTAGCCAAACTGGAGGCTGAGCTCTCTCAACTCAGGACTGGCAAGACCAGACAGGAGAAGGCAACTACACACACCACAAAACCAGTCTCACATAAAGCTATCACAACAATGAATCAAACACATAAACACACAAAGTCATATTCGGAGGCTCTGAGCAAAAATTTACCTAAACAGCAGAGGTCTCCAAAGCAGACATCCAAGCAACTTCCACCTCATGACACACCACAGGCAACACATAAACCACAAAAAGTGTGCAAAGCAGTCACAGCCCTTAAGGCCAAATACAACAACAAACATACTTGTCATAGGTGACTCCATAGTCAGACAAACTGACGTCCCACTCACCAGGCTGAACAAGGAGAGGGTCACAGTAAGCTGCCTATCGGGCGCTAGAATCCGCCACATAACACAAGCACTCGGGTCACTCCACAGCAAGTACAAATATGACACAGTCATTGTCCATGCTGGTGTGAACGACTTGAGACGTACCTCCCTGGACTACATGAAAAGAGACATAGAGGAGCTCTCTGATTATGTAGCCCAGGCAGGTATGACCCTGACCCTGAGCAGTATCCTTCCTTCACCAAGAATGATGCCACAACATAGAGACAAGATGATCACCTTTAACAATTGGCTTAATTTCTGGTGTCATTCAAAGGGGATCCAGTGTCTGTCTGCCTGGGATGACATGCTTGACAAGCCACGCTGCTTCAAGGGACGGCTTGCACCTGTCACCCTGGGATTCCAGATATTGGCTAAGGCTCTTGCCACCCCATAGTGCCTTTTTTAGGCAAGGCTCAAATTCTAAACCTACCACCCTAGAAAACAAAAATGGGAATAAACTAAGGGTAATGCTGCTCAGTGCCAGAAGTCTAAATCTCAAAATGCACGCACTCGAGGCCCTTCTCAGTATGGAGAACATTGATGTCTGTGCTGTGACTGAAACCTGGTTCAACGCTCCTGAGAGCACCCGGCACTATCAGGTTTTACCTCATATCATGCCCGCCCCAAAACCTGGACCACACCACAAAAGGAGGGGTGTATCCATATTCATCAAGGATACCCACACCTCCAGGTTGGTGGCAACGCATCGGAAACCATCCAGGTGCAATTAACCATAGGCAAAACTGCTCTACAATTTGTAGCATGCTACAGGCCACTCTCTCAAACTCAGGAACCCCACACAGCCTTCCTGAAGACACTGGAGGGTATAAATGTATCTCCAAACACCATTATATTGGGTGACTTCAACTACCCGAATATAGACTGGGAACATTACTCAAGCCCCAACTTTCTAGCCCAAAGGTTCCTGGAGTTCATAAATTCAAATGCCATGGAACAACTAGTCACCGTTCCCACAAGAGGAGAAAATATACTAGATCTCATCATCACAAACATGGGGACAAAATGCTCCACACCGGAAGTATATCCCTCATTGGTGAGATCAGATCACAAACTTATCTCACTAGAAATCCACATCCCGACCCCACCCCAAACAAAAAAGACCACAGTAAAGAACTTCTATAAAGCAAACTTCACACTACTCAAGACTGGTGTGGTATCCTTCAAGGCCCCTGAGCCAGTGGAAACCACAACCCAAGCTACGGAAGCCCTTACAAATGCCTTCTACGAACACCTCCAGGACTGCATGGATCAGGCAATCCCTAATAAAACCAAGACTCTTTCCACCAAGGGCAAACGTCCAGTCTGGTGGACCCAGCCATAAACAAACTTTACAATAAGAGGAGAAAGCTGTTACATGATAGAGCAAAATCCATAAAAGAGAAGACACCCTTGATCATTATTAGTAAAAAAATACGAGCACTCATAAAATCATCCAAAGCCAACTTTGAGAGAAAAATTGCAATAGATTCAAAAGACAATCATAAGGCCTTCTTCAGCTATGTTAGAAACCTGGGTGGAAACTCCCAGATATGCGCAGAATTAGAACAAAATGATACAAAAATCACTGAACCCACAGACATTGCCAACATACTGGCATACAGGTTCAGTGCAAACTTCACCCCTCTCCCAAAGGAGAGATAACTATCCCAGCGGAGTGTAGCCTCCCAGACATCTCAAATGCGCAGGTGAAAGCTGCTCTCTCTAAAGCTAAAACACAGCATCAATGGGACGGATGGTGTCCCCGGCTGTGTGCTACAACTCAACGAGGAACTAAACCACATATAAGGCAGCTGTTTAATCTTAGCCTTACCACAGGATACGTGCCCAAGGAGTGGCGACGGCAACTGTGGTCCCACTCCACAAAGGCGGTGCCTCACGGACCCTGGTAATTACCGCACATAAGCTTAACAAGCCTGGTCTGCAAAGCTATGGAGAGGATCATAATGGAACTCATAAACAAAGACATAGGGGACTTGCAGACATTGGACCCGACTCAGTTTGGCTTTGTCAAGGGCAGATCATGCCTTTTGAACTTGGTCGACTTCTTCGAAACAGTCACCAAGGCCATTGATGAGGGAAAGGCAGTCCATACAGCCTACCTTGACCTTGCAAAAGCTTTCGACACAATACCCCACTCTGGTATTATAGAGAAACTTACCAGCTTAAATGTAAACCCATATGTCACAAGATGGGTTGCAAACTGGCTAAAGGACAGAACCCACAGGGTTAGAGTTGCTGGTGCCGTGTCAGACTCCAAGCCGGTCACAAGTGGTGTCCCACAGGGCTCAGTCCTTGGCCCCCTGTTGTTTGGCATCTACTTCTCAGAAGTACAGGCAAACATAGGAGGACTATGGCTGACAAAGTTTGCAGATGACTGCAAACTGGGCGACATAGTGGAAAGTACATCGGACACAGATATCCTTCAGAGGGGTCTCACGGAAACTGATAACTGGTGCCAGAGCCATGGCCTGAAGTTAAATGCCAAAAAATGTATAGTCATACCCTTCAGGAAAAAGAAGGTAACCCCAAGCTACCATATAGGTGACAATCCATTAAGCACAGAAGAGGTTATCAGGGACCTGGGGACCCAGGTTGACAGTGGCATTTCTTTTGACACTCACATTGCTAAAGTGGTTAGAAAGACCTTCTACATTGCCCACCTGATCATGAAGGGATTCACATCCAGATCAAGTGAGGTCATTGTTCCCCTGTACTCTTCACTTATCAGACTAGTGATCGAGTACAATGCCCCATTCGGGATGTATCTCACCCGACACCTGCAGCAATTGGAGAGACCCCAAAAGTTCCTCACCAAAAGGATAAAGGGACTCCAAAATCTGTCATATGCTGCCAGACTGAAAAAACTCCAGCTCTATTCAGTCGCATACGCCCTGCTCAGAGGTGACCTGTGCCTGACATACAAGGCCATGTCCAACCCGGAATTAATGGACATGCTCCACCTCAAAAAATCCAAATCTACCAGATCCACTAGAGCAAGCGACTTAAGCCTTAGCACGGATATAAATAGGACATGCTGGAGGGATAGATTTGTCACCCAGAGACTCCCTATGCTGTGGAATAAAATCCCGGTCCATGTGAGGCAGAGCACCTCGCTGGCTCTGTTCAAGAGAAATCTTGACCGGTGGATGGGAGTTCATAGGTTTACCCCGGGAATCATCTCTGTGTCACTGCTGGACAGAGGCACAACAAACTAATGGGCACAGTATTTTTTTAACATAAGGGGTGGCGTAAGCCACAAAACTTTGGGCTAGGCTTATAAATGCCTTAGGGCAGATAGGTTCATAGGTTTATACTAGGCTATCTCCCATCCACTCATCAAGATTCCTCTTGAAGAGAGTCAGTGAGGGACTCTGCCTAACCTGGACTGGGATTTTATTCCAGAGTGAAGGGAGCCTCTGGGTTATGAATCTGACCTTCCAGCATGTCCTATTTATTTCAGTGCTGAGGTAAAAGTCTCTCGAGTGCGTAGCTCGATGGGATTTGGATTTTCTGAGGTGCAGCATGTCCATTAATTCCGGGGTGGATATGGCTTTATACGTCAGGCACAGATCGCCTCTGAGCAGGCGGTATGCCACTGAGTAGAGCTGGAGTTTCTTTAATCGGGCAGCATATGGCATCTGTTTGAGCCCTTTGATCCTCTTGGTGAGGTACTTTTGGGGTCTTTCCAGTTGCTGCAGGTGTCTGGTAAGGTACATCCCAAAAGGGGCATTGTACTCAATTATGGGCCTGATGAGGGATGAGTAAAGAGGCACGATGACCTCCTGATCTAGATGTGAATCCCTTCATGATTAGGTGGGCTATATAAAATGTTTTCTAACCACTTTGGCCACGTGGTTGTCAAATGAGAGACTGCTATCAACTTGGGTCCCCAGGTCCCTAATTACTTCTTCTGTACTTAATGGATTACCACCTATGTGGTAATTTGTGGGCACTTTGTTTTTGCCAAAGGGGATGACTATACACTTTTTGGTGTTTAGCTTGAGGTCATGGCTCTGGCACCAGTTGTCTGTTTCTATGAGGCCCTTTTGGAGGATGCTTGTGTCGGCTGGAGAGTCGATTATGGTGCCCAGTTTGCAGTCATCTGCGAACATGGTCAGCCACAGTCCTTCCGTGTTGGCCTGTACCTCCGAGAAATATATACCGAACAAGAGAGGTCCCAGGACTGTGCCTTGTGGGATGCCACTTGTAACTGGTGTGGAGTCTGACATGGCTCCAGCAATTCTAACCATGTGGGTTCTGTCCTTGAGCCAGTTTGTAACCCATCTAGTGACATAGGGGTTTATATTTAAGCTGGTGAGCTTATCTATAATGCCCGAGTGGGGTATTGTATCGAAGGCTTTTGCGAGGTCCAGGTAGGCTTTGGACCACCTTCCTCGTCAATGGCCTTGGTGACTGTTTCAAAGAAATTGACCAGGTTTAAGAGGCAGGATCTGCCCTTAACAAAGCTGAACTGGGTAGGATCCAGTGTCTGTAGGTCCCCAATATTTATTTATGAGGTCCATGATGATCCTTTCCATAGCTTTGCAGACCAAGCTAGTCAGGCTTATGGGGCGATAGTTTCCAGGATCCGCTGAGGCACCACCTTTGTGGAGAGGGACCACTGTTGCTGTACGCCACTCTTTGGGTACATATCCTGTAGTAAGGCTGAGATTGAACAGTAGTTTTATGTTTGGGTTTAGCTCTTCTTGGAGTTCATGTAGGATGCAGCCTGGGACACCGTCTGGTCCTATTGATGCTGGCTGTGTTTTTTGCTTTGGAGAGGGCGGCTCTTACCTGAGCATCTGAGATGTCAAGGGGGCAGCACTCTGGGATAGATATTTGCCCTTTTGGTGGGGAGGGGAGTTTGCAATGAACCTGTCAGCTAGGATGTTGGCAATGTCTGTGGGTTCAGTGTATTTTTTTTTGTCATTTTGGACTAATTCTGAGCATATCTGGGAATTCCCACCCAGGTTCCTAACATAACTAAAGAAAGCCTTGTGATTATCCTTAGTGTCCTGTGCAATTTTTCTCTCGAAGCTGGCCTTAGATGATTTTATGAGTGCCCATAGTATTTTGCTAATACTGATCAGAGATGCCTTCCCTTTTTGGGATTTTGCTCTATCATGTAGTAGCTTCCTCCTTCTATTGTATAGTTTGTTTATGGCTGGGGTCCACCAGACAGGACGTCTGCCTTTGGAGGATTGGGTCTTGGTTTTATTTGAGATTGCATGATCCATGAATTCCTGAAGGTGTTCATAGAATGCGTTTATAAAGGATTCTGCGGTCTGGGCCATATTTTCCACAGGCTTTGAAGGATTCCACCTCAGTTTTGAGGAGTGTGAAATTTGCTTTAGAGAAGTTTTTCACTGTGGTTTTCTGGGCAGGGGGGTGGGGTCGGGTTGTGAATATCCAGTGAGATTAGTTTATGGTCTGATCTTACCAGTGAGGGATACACTTTTGGTCTGGAGCATAGAGTCCCCATGTTGGTGATGATCAGGTCCAGTATGTTTTCCCCTCTTGTGGGAGTGGTAACAAGTTGTTCCATAGCATTTGAGTTTATAAGTTCTAGGAACCTTTGGGCTAGAGTGTTGGAGCTAGAGTAATGCTCCCAGTCTATGTTTGGGTAGTTGAAGTCGCCCAATATAATGGTGTTTGGAGAGACCTTCATATTTTCCAGTGTTCTCAGGAAGGCCGAGTGGGGTTCCTGGGTTTGGGAGGGTGGTCTGTAGCAGGCTATAAACTGGAAGGTAGTTTTACCCACTGTTAGTTGCACATGGATAGTCTCTGATGCTTCGTGCTGTGCCACCAACCCTCTCTCTCAGCGGAACAACTAGTTTAAGTTCCGCACAGAGCCGAATCCATCACTAAGCGATATAGGCAGTTGCCTAAGGTGCCTTGATTGGGGAGCACACTGTGGCCAGAAAGCTTCAATGATTAAGAATTTAAAATAAATAAATAAAAATTCCACTCATGAGTGCCACTGCAGATGTAAACACATTCTGCACTCACGAGTGGAATTTTTTTTTTTTTTTTTTAATTCTTAATCATTGAAGCTTTCTGTTACAGTGCTGGATCCCGCTCTGTGTATGACTTATGGTTTTAAAAGTGATTTTTGTGGTACCCTCCATCTTTGTGAAGTTGGATTTCAAGGCCATTTTAATTTATTAGTCTTAAAATGGTATAATGTGACCATGTTATGAGTCTGTTTACATTTGTCATTTAGGTTAGCCCGTATGCAGTATTTTACCTCATATTTTCAACATATTTGTTTCTTTACAATAGCATCATTATATTAATAGTCCATACCTCTCAACTGTCCAGATTTTCACAGAATGTCCCAATTTATGCCTCATATTTCTGTTTTGTTCCTCATAAACTTTTGGGATTTCCTGCATATCATTGATAATTGAAGTCCCTAAATAATGGCAGTCATTTGAGTTTCAGACATCAAATCCAAAAAAAAAAAAATGAATGCCAACACAAAACCTTTTATTCTAGTAACTTTGTAAATCTATAAAGGCAATAAATAAAATCTGTTCATATTTTTTGAGCCTTTGTCTCCTCATTTATTTTTGACTTTGTTCAGATTTCTTATCCTAAGAGTTTGAGAAATATCTAATAGTTTGTTTTTTAGATTGTTGTTTGTCCTGAAAGTCAGTTTTGCAGGCATATATAGAATCGGGTAGCATGCTGGTAGTGGTATAATAATTATCATTGCTGGTTAGCAGCCCTTTGTTCTTCAGTCCATTTCCTGGCTGGAGTGTATTCCATGAAGTCCTCATCCCCCTCCCTGCATCTGCATGGGTTTTGCTGGGTATTCTGTTTTCCTCACACATTTGAAAGCATGTGTGTGTGTGTGTGTGTGTGTGTGTGTGTGTGTGTGTAAGAGCATTCTGAGATAAATTGGCACTGAATGCTAGATTAGTCTTTTGCTTCCTCACCACTTTGAAATGAATTCAGTGCTTCTATGGCATATTAAATTACAGTGTTATACTGGAAGATTAGTAGTGAAAATGCCAAACAAATTAGTGAACTTACATTACACTTTACAAATAAAATCTAATTTTAAGTTTTGTTATATGGTGATATGATGTTCATTACCTCACAGCTTCTAGGGTCTTGGAGTTTGTCAGGCTTCTGGCTAGTAGCATGCTTGCGTGCCATCCTTATGTCTTTGGAGTGGGGGTTCTTTCGATACTCTTATGTTCTTCACCCTCCAAAACATGTCAGTTGACTGGCTACTCTAAATTGTTCGGATATATGATATTTGCTGTTGTCCTTGTAGTCTGAGTCATGTTTGAAAAAGTCTGTAACCTCCCAGGAGGATCTGCTCTTCCCTGGTTCACAAATGAGTAAGTAAAAAAAGTGAAACATTTATTTACCCAGTGGTTTTCAAAGTATCACTTTTATATTTGTGTTTATCACCTCATTAGTATGTGTGAGTAACTAAAAGGTTACGTAGCTTTATCATTAAACAGATACATATCTGGGGACAATGTCAGAGGTCAGCTAAGAAGACTTGAGGAGTCAATGTTATGCTTCATTTCAGCTGTATATTCTTTGTGTGCTTTCTGTTCTTGTTTGAGAGTTCACCTGGAAAACATGGGTTTATATAGATGCATCTTAAAAGATTTATTCTTTTTTTTTAAATTCCATATGACTTTTATTGTCCTTTTTCTTTAGGAGAAACTAAAGTGTTTCCCAGTCTGTGTAAGCACAAAGCGACGAGAGGAAGATGAAGCACACGAGGGTCTGGGTGGTTTGCCAAGGAACATCAGCTCTGTCAGCTCCTTGTTACTCTTCAACACCACTGAAAATTTGTATGTACTAAATCTGAAACCACTAAACTGTTCATGTATCTGTTGTTCTGTATAAAATTAAATAACCTTGTATGTGTTTTTTTTTTCAGCCATTTTAATGTTCTTTAGTTATGTAAAAAGTGTTAGAGACTAAAATTTTTTTCATAAAGGTACCAGAAACAAAAGTCTTGCCTCTTCTCAGATAATCCTTTACCTAAGCTATCTGTTCAGTTTACCTACTTTTTATCCATTTCAGGATATTAGGGTGCCAAAGCATATCTTGATTAGCAGCAGGGGTACAGCAAAGAAATAGCCCAGATCTGTTGATGGCCATCACCGGACAAATATTGACACATGGGAGCAATTTAGATTTGCCAGACCACCAGCCAGATTATCTTTGAGGTGTCTTACACAAGTCAAACTCTATGCAAAAACTTAGACGCATCCACATGGAGAAGGTAAACCAAACTCAATAGTGAATGTATCTTAGCTGAAAACTGAAGCAGGGATCAGTCATTGTGAGGCTGTAATGCTACCTGTTGCATTCTGTTGCTGCCTTATCAGGAAAGCGTTAATGAAAGCCTTCTGTTGGGAGCTGTACTAGGAATATCTCTGAAAGCCTTTAACTCTTCTCGTTCAATATGTAAACTATGATTCCCCAGCTGCATGTAGTATTTATATTTCAGAAAACACAGCCTTGCTTGTAACTTTCTTCAGTTATCTCAAACTGTAATCAGTGAAGGGTAAACAGCAAGCAGCTAACTCTGAAGACCCCATGGACCCCTCTATTTACACATTTGTGTTTGTATAGTAATGTAATTTTAGCATGCATAGTTAGTTTATGAGACAGAGTCAGTCCATGGAGTATATTCACCTTGTCATAGGGCAGTCCTGCTTTGCCTAGAACAAATAATTCGAGCCTGGGGTAAATATAATGCTTCAGGGTTTGCAAAGAATCCACTTATGAGGTTTCATGTAGATTTTAAGGAAAAATTCTGAAATGAGTAGCTGAGCAGTCTTTAAACACTGCTAAAGAAGTCTAGTTCTATATGTAAAGCATACACAACAAGGGGCATTAGAAGAGAACATTCTCATTAATTTCTGAACTATGCATCCAGTTCTTCTGTAAGATCTTTAAAGGAGTAAAAACTTGTCCAGCATATCTTATTCTGTTATCAGCAAGCAAGCAAACCACTGCCTCACAGAAATGCAACCAGAGTCAAATGTTCATAGTTCTACCTCATCCTTCATTTAAACAGTGTACACATTCTCCAGATACTGCTATCCTCAGTTAAAGATATCAATCAGCCTGTTTGTTTACCATCACTGGAGCAAGGGTCGGAGGCATACCTCTCAACTATCCCTGATTTTGCCTCATGTTTTTGTTTTGCCCTTGTAAAATGTTTGATTTTCTGGTACTTCACTGAGGTCTGTAATGCCAGATAGTAGAATTCCATACTTCTTAGTGCATGGAAAATGCATGTTGATACAAAAGTTGTTCTATTAAATTGTTAAATGAATCACAGTAATATTTCAAAATTGTCCCTGAGTTTGGGTCTTTGTTCCCCCATTATTTTCAGGTTTTTCCATCTTTTTTTGCACACAGTGTAAATACCCTATTAATTAACGCATGCACATTTTTACATAATATGCAATCCCCATGTGTGGTGCATTTGCTGTTTCGACACTGATTGTTGATATGACCATTTGATAGTTATATGTTTATGCAATGCTAATAAATTAGCTTCACGTTGGACAATCAGTGCTAATATTTAACCTTCAATGATGACATTGTTAAGCTTGCAAATCCAAATATCACAATCTGCTGTTCTATTTAGTCTTCATCTCAAGTTTGATTTAAAATTGCTCCTTAAACAAAAACAATTAAACACACGTTAACTGTTCACACCATAGTTTTCAGGTATTAACTAGTGACCATATTGTTTTATTTCACAGTGTTAACAAGTCTTTACAGTTAGACAAGTAACTTCACAGATGTTCTTCGTGTTTCACTGCTGCAGTTGTAACCATTTGGTTGACCATGCTGTGGTAGCCCTCACTCGGTCCGAATACTGGAGTCAAAGTTTTGTGCATCAGCTGCTGTTGCTTGCTGGATGACGTCAGGTCGTCCGAGCTATAAAGGAGAGCAGGCGAAGCCATTAAATAAGTCTTTCTTGCCATGGAGCCCGTAGCAGAAGCAATTTGCAACAGTGCCAGTAGGCTGTTTCCAGATTTCGAACTTCAGCTGAAAATGTCTAAAGCTAAGTACCCCGTTGGGGAGCCTTCCTTTTTCTTGCACTAACCGATGTCCGAAAAAGTCAATAACTGTCTCGCCTGTGGTAAGCAAATACCACACCAAGACTTCCATTCTTACTGTGTCATTTGCTTAGGCCTAGATCACACCATACCCCGCTGTTGGTTCTGTGCCCTCTTTATTGCTAGAACTATTCTTCATAGAGCTCTGTTTGTAGCCAGATATTTTCTTCTTCCATCTCCAATTACTGATATGATGTCCATCAGTCAGCAAACTGCAGATCTTCCAAAAAAAAAGTAAAGATAAGGATAGAGACAGACCGCATAAAGCCAAGCCATCCGATGACACCACTACTAAAAGGGTCGTTAGTTCTTCGGAATTCAGTGAGGCACTTTCGCAGCCCCTGATGCCCGACTCAATTACTTCGCAGACCTCTACTGAAACCCTTTCAGAGTCCTGAATGCCGCAGAAAACTGCATCATCTAATGAGACTTCAGCTTTCTCTGGCTCGGTTGGGTCCAGAGCCACTACACATGCACCGGCTTCCGAGGATACTGCTCACACTTCGGAATTCACTTCAAGGCCTTCGCCCTCTCTTCCGACTAACACACTGATGGCACAGAGGGATCCTCTTCAGGCCAGACTTACAGCTACTCCAAAGAAAACAGCAAAAAGTCTCCATTCCAGTACTCCTTTCCCTCCTCAAACTAGAATGCTTAAAATGGCAGAGGATCTCATCACTTTCATCTGGAGTAATCAGGCCACACCAGCCAAAAGGAGAAGGGAACCTTTTCCAGATATCCAATCAGAACTCCTCTGTTTTTGAAGAGGAAAATCCCCTTACTGCTTATGAAGACTAAGATGCAGAAGAATCTGTTCCTTCTGCATGAATTCCAGAGGACTTTTCCTTTGGGGAAACCCTCCACACCCTCAGGGAACACTTCCAATGGGAATCAATTGATTTCCCTCAATCCAAGAAAAGTCTAAGAGAGTTTCTGGACCTACCCCAGCACAGGCCTCTGGCCATCCGACCCATCTTGGAGGTGGTAGATGTTTACCAAGAATCCAGCCTTACCCCTGACACCCTTCCACCTGCCCCCAGAAAACCTGACTGGTACTACAGGGTACCTGACTCACATAAATTCCTCTACAGAAATCCTATATCAGATCCAGAGGTGATTATTCAGAGAACTAAGGGAGTTAAGGCTACCTCTGCAAAGAATCCAGAGCCCTGGACAGTTGGGGTAAAAAAGTATATACCTCTGCAACTTTAACTATAAAGGCTCTCAACTGTTAAAATATCAACAGCACAGTTTGGAACTTTTGAAACAGAAAATTTCTGCTTTTCCAGATTTTGCCAACAATAAAGAGGTAACAGAATTACTGCACTCTTCATCTCAGGTGGCAAAGCACTCCTTGCACTGTGGATTTGACACCCTAGAAGCTTCTAGCAGGGCAGCAGTGACAGGATCTGTTATCAGAAGACATGCATGGCCGAAGGAACAACCTCTCCCTGATCAAAGCTAAAGTCATGGATGCACCTCTTGACAAAGACCGGTTGTTCGAACAGAAAACTGAAGAGATGCTTAAAAAGATGGAAGACAAAGCAAAATGACTGTTAAAGATTTTCTTCAAGTACAACCTCCTAGGTTCAGCAGATATTTTCCCTCTAAACACTGGTCCTTTCCTGCACCAAACAGGCAGGCACAGGGCAAAACCCATAAGGACAGGCCCACTAGAACTCAAACTCAGGGACAGCAGAACAAAACAGTGGTCCCCCTCAAACTCTAGAGTAGGGAGTTCAAAAGCAACCCTGTATGGAAAAAACTCTCAATGACTACCTTTTCCGTCTCTGCCTGCCTCCACCGTACCAAAAGCTATGAGGATGGCTATCTCTATGCAAAGAAAATTAGAATTCTATAACAACAGTTCAGTTTGTCTTAAAAATCATTGCTCAGGGGTACAAATTAAATTTCCAAGAACTACCACCTCCAAGAGCGTACCCAGACCTATCTCCAAACCAGTGGGTAGAAGCACTAACACAAGTGCAAAACCTAATATCCCTAAAGCCTGTAAAACATGTACCTCCAGAACAAGTTGCAAAAGGATTCTATTCCAGACTATTCCTTGTTCCCAGGAAAGAGGGGACTTTGCGTCATATCCTGGGCCTATCCTTTCTCAATACCTTCCTGGTAATCCCAAAATTCAGAATGCTTACCTTACAACAGCTTCTACCAATGCTGCCAAACAAAGCTTGGATGGTCACCTTAGACCTAAAGGATGCTTACCTGCACATCACAATAAGGGAATCATGCAGAAAATTCCTGTGCTTCAGAGCAGGCTCACTACACTTTCAATTCTTTGCTCTGCCCTTTGGCTTATCTACTGTTCCCGGGGTATTTACCAAATGCCTAGCTCCTGCCATTGCCTTTTGCAGGCAAAACAATGTACAGATTTACCCTTACCTGGATGACTGTCTCTTCCAGGCAGACTGCAAGGAACTGCTCCTGCAGCACCTCTCATGTGTATAAACCCTACTCGCCTCTCTGAGGTTCACTGTCAATGAAAGGAAATCAAAACAAAAACAGACACCTACCAGGAAAATCATATTTCTGGGAGCCTTACTGGACACAGAACAGCAAGGGTCTATATTACATTCTCGAAAACCGACAATGTCAAATCTGACATTGTCAACACGAGAATAGCAAAACTGCAGAACATCGAACAAGTAAATGGAAATCTCCTTAAGGGGAGATTTCTGTTTACTTCAATGTAGTGCGGTCTTGGAGTTGGTATATTTAAGTAGCGGGAGGGGTGCAGGGGGGCTTGCTCCCCTGCCTACACCCTTTTATTTTTTTTTTCTGAACATTCGATGTTTTAACAGTTCGATCACTGAAGGGTCGACCTTTAGTGATTCAAACTGTTAAATATTCGATGTTCTAATATAGACCCGAACAGCAAATGGCCTATCTGTCCCCAGAAAAACAAAGTTTCCTACCAAAATACTTCAATACTCTGGCCTCCCAAACCCAGCTTTCTGCCAGGAAGTTTCTACAAGCTCTAGGGTACATGGCCTCATGCATCCTCCTGGTACCTCTGGCCAGACTACACATGAGGAAAATTCACGGTTACCTAAAGAACCTATGATATCAACACTCACAACCTCTGGACACCTCCCTGCCTGTGTTCCCTTGCATAAGATCTGAGTTTCTCTGGTGGGCCCAGCCCTGTGCTCTGAACAAGGGACTTCCATTAACCATCCGTCCTTTAGACCATACCATAACTACCAATACTTCAGACATAGCCTGGGGCGCCCACCTAGAAGGCAGATGCGCCCAAGGTCTCTGGGATGCACAAATACTACCCTTGCACATCAACCAAAAGGAAGTGATAGCAGTACAAAGCTCTCTGGCATCCTTCAAACCCTACCTCAAACCAGGGGTTCTTTTCATAAAAACAGACAACACCACAGCCATGTGGTACTTCAGCAAACAGGGAGGGACTCTATCTTACCCCCTGTGCAGACTAGCCATGAACCTGTGGCTAGCAGCCTCATCCATGGGGACTACATCTTATAGCCCAATACCTACCGGCGTCAACACCTTGGCAGACCACATAAGCAGAAACCTGCTGGACCCACATGAATGGCAAATCCACAGAGACATTTTTCTGCAAATTACCCCCACATGGGGGACCCCCAGGTTGACCTCTTTGCTTCTCAATTAAATCACCAAGTACAGCAATTCTGCACCAGGTAGTGCCATCACCTGGCCTGGAAGCTCGATGCCCTGACCTTCCCTTGGAATACCCTCTTTGTGTATGCATTCCCACCTCTACCTCTCATTCCAAAAGTATTACTCAAGATAAGGGAGGAAAAACCAAGAGCAGTACTCATTGCCCCAGATTGGCCCAGACAGCATTGGTACCCCCTGCTGCGCAGCCTATCTCACCAGCCCCCCTTGCAGCTACCGCTGATACCTCACCTGCTATCCATGGTGGGGGGGGACAGTGCTGTACCCAGACCTTCAGACACTCAAGCTCCCAGCATGGCTTATTCCACCAAAACCAGCAAGGAATCTATGCTAAGCAAGCAAGTCCTTGACATCATCACAGAAGCCAAGGCCCAGCACCAGAAAATCTTATGCTGGAAAATGGAAAAGATTCTGCTCCTGGAGCCAGTCCAAGGGGACAGACATACATCTGCTCTCCATTCTTCTTATTCTAGATTATCTTGCTGAGCTTCTTCATAAGGGTCTCACCTTCTCCTCCATAAAGATCCATACCTCTGCCATCTCGGCACACTTTGATACAGAACAGCCATTGTTTTCGCACCCTCTAATCAAACAATTCCTTAGAGGAGCCTCTAATATCAGACCTCCCAGAAGACAGCCCACCCCAGCCTGGGACATGAACTATGTTTTAGAAAAGCTTACTCTGCCTCCCTTCGAGCCAGCAGCATCCTCAGAACTAAAGTGCCTCTCTTGGAAGACTGCCTTTCTCCTGGCTATTACTTCACCAGGAGAGTGTCAGTGCTTCAAGCCTTAATAGCCATGAGCCATTCATCATCTTCCATGCAGACAGGGACTACCTGAGAACCAATCCCTCCTTCATGCCAAAGGTGGCTTCGGATGTTACCCTCAACCAAGCCATCCACATGCCCACCTTCTTCCCTAACCCTCAGAACAAGGGGGAAAGGATACTGCATTCTTTGGATGTGCACAGGCAACTCAGATTTTATCTGGATCATACAAAGTCATTCAGAAAAACTGACCAGCTCTTGGTCAGCTTTAAAACAGGGGCACAGGGGAAACCAATATCCAAACAGACCATTTCCAAATGGATAGCACAATGCATCCAATTTTGCTACTCCTATCATGGAAAACCACTCTCTAGGACCATCAGAATCCATTCCACTAGGGCAACTTCTACTTCCACAGCATTCCTTAGAGGGGTACCCACCAAGGACATCCTGGAAGCTGCCACATGGACTTCAGTCCACACCTTCACCAATCATTACCATCTGAACCTATTCTCAAAAGCTAGAGCTGGGTTTGCCTCTGCAGTTCTGCAGGGCATGCTCACCCAATCTCAAGTTTCTAATAACCTTCCACCCTTCTCCTCAGCTTTGGGAATCTTCCCAATGGTTAAGACTGCAGCAGTGAAACATGAAGAACATAGTACAGTTGTGTACACTCACCATAAATGTAGATGTTTGAGTGTGTCAGTCATGCTTTCCCTCCTTCCTTCCCACTGATATCTGCTTTCCTTAGAGAGAGAGGCATATTTCTATGGGGGGTCTCTGACCCTAGGACTACTAATAATTATTAAATTGGACTTCTTTGGTTGGTTAAGGCAAGAAAAACTGAGGTAATGGCATCGCCTGCTCTCCTTTATAGCTTGGATGACCTGACGTCATCCAGCAAGCAAAGCAGCCGACACACAAATCCTTGACTCTGGTATTTGGACTGACTGAGGGCTACCACAGCATGCATAACCCAATAGTTAGGACTGCAGCTGTGAACACAGTGGAACATCTACATTTATGGTGAGTGTACACAACTGTACTTCTTGCAATCTACTTCATTAAATAGATATGCATTTTTGGTCTTTTGCTACATGTCAAATGGCCTCTTCGAGCTCAGTTTGCATTACAGAGTCCAGTACAGCCCATTTTTACTTTGAACGTCTGTATCGTATTGTTATTAGTTCTCAGCTCCATATTTTTATTTATTTATTTTGACATTTGTTAGCCAGGTATGTCTGACTGCGCAGTAGTCCACTTTCAGTGGAGGCCTGGGGAAAAAGCTGTTTATAATCATCTTTTCACCTCTTACTAATGATTTGTTTTTGGTTTCCCATTTTTTAGTTATAGCTGTTGCAGCCAGTATCAACACTAAAGACAACAACACTTTCACCTCTTTGAGGCATATTATTTTACGCCAACTCAATAAAAACATCTCTATACTGAGGTTAAATTATATTCCAAATGTTAGACTTGGCTTACTATTCGTGTATTTTTTGTACTGAAGCAGCTCTGTGCATTTCTAAAATATATGCTTTGAAGAACATCTTGCTGAACAATAGCATCTCCAACATATGGTTCTTGTTTGCATGAAGAGTTTTTTGAGTCTGGTAGGAATATATAAATATTTTGCAAACATTTCCACACAAAAGTTCTAAATTTTCTCAGTTTACTTGTTTCCTCCACTGATCGTCAGTATTGGGTGCTGGTTACCTTATTGAATATTCAGGTGCTGGCAAAGTGAGCATTTTGTTTCTGTAGAAAAGTTTGTTTTAATAAATGGCTGTGCTTCCAAATGCCTAGTTTGCTGGAAAATGTAGAAGTAACTGAATTTGTATTAGTTTAGTTGTGGGAATGTGTGTGTGTGTGTGTGTGTGTGTGTGTGTGTGTGTGCGCACCCGCATACGCAAGTGTTTGCAGGTTAAGGCTAGGTAAGAAAAAAGAAAGTGTTCTTGTTGTGTATTTTTTTTGGATATGTATATGTAGTGTTTCTGAATCTCTTGTGTGGTGCCACTGCTCAGGAAAGTGTTTTTCTTAAGATAGTTTGGAAGGTTGGGGTTGGGGTTAGGGGCAGGAGCAGGGTTAGGGTTAGTATACATATGCATAGAGGTGCAGGTGAATTTACTGATGTCCATTTCTTAAGTAATCTGGTTGTACACGGAGACCTGATCAAACCATCTAAATGTCTTTTTTTTGTTGTATTCATGTGACACAGTTTTGTTACTGTTTAGAAGTTAACATTAATCCTGATTACTGATGGCAAAGTGTACTACTTTATCAGATCTGAATAATGGTCTTAATGTAAAGTTTACTTTCCATGACATATAAGAGCTGCTGTACTTTTTACATCATAGGAGGTTATTAGGCTAATGGTCCTAGAGCCCTTACAAGCCTAGCCAAGTTCAACACTTGTTCCCAAGAGTGTCCATTTAAAGCAGATGCTAAAATCAGCATCTATTGCCCCGTCTAAGAGGGACACAGATGGAACCCCCGGGGTGAATTTCTAATTACCCATGCAGTCATCCAAAGGGTACTTAAATAGGGTTAGCGAGGCGCTCTGTTTAATATAAATTGGAAGTCTGTTCCAAAGGTGAGGCAACCTCTGGAAGCAAATCCGTCCCTCCAGCAGGTTCTGTTTGATGTTGCGTACCAGGTTAAGGTACTTAGAGTGAGTGAGCTGAGTGCCGTTTGACTTGCGAATGTGCAGCATTTCCATTAAAGCAGGGTCAGAGATTGCCTTATATGCAAGGCACAGGTCACCTCAGAGTAGTCTGTATGACACAGAGTAAAGTGACAATGATTTCAGTCTGTCCACATATCACAGATGCTGGAGACCTTGAATGTTCTTTGTAAGGAACTTTTGTGGTCTCTTCAGTTGTTGCAGGTGCTTGGAAAGGCATATACCAAAGGGAGCGTTGTACTCTAATATTGGCCTGATGAGGGAAGAATACTGCAGGGTTATACCCTCTTTTTCTCTGGAGGCAATGCCCTTACTTATGAGATGAGCTATATAAAATATAATTCGTAACACTGTAGAGACATGGTGATCAAAGGTGCAAGGTTGTTGTCAGTCTCTGTTGTAAGTCACTGATTTTTTCCTTTTACTTTTTAATACATAGCAGCACACATGATTGGACTATGTTTTTTTAAATTAATATGTTGGAGGGGTGATACATCAGTAGAGTCAAGATAGGCATTTTCCAAATTTTTGACACGCCAAGCCCAAAAGGTTCACCATCATTGGTTTAGGGTATTGCTATTGATGTGGTAGTTTGCAGGAACATCACCCTTGCTAAAGAGGATGATAATGCATTTTCTTGCATTTAGTTTAAGACCATGACTTTGGCACCAATCATTAGTCTGATTAAGTCCCTTTTGCAGGATGTTGACATCATTTGGGGACTTGGTAACCATTCCCAGTTTGCAGTCATCAGCAAACTTTGTCAGCCACAGACCTTTAGTTTTTGCCTGGACTTTGGAGAAGTAGATTCCGAACAGTAGGTGTTCCAGAAATGATCCCTGTGGAACACCACTGGTTACAGGTCTGTTGGAGGAGTTAGTAGAATCCCCTATTTTGACTGTACGAGTTAGTTTGCGACCCACCTAACAGTATATGGGTCGATACCCAACTGGATGAGTTCAGCAATGATGCCAGAGTAGGAGGTTGTGTCAGAGGTCTTGGCGAAGTTAACATAGGCTGCATACACAAGCATCGAGCAGTTACAGTTTCAAGCTTTATTACTGTTTTATTACAGGAATCATATTATTTAATGTAAGTTATTAATCAGATGTACTTTGCATTTTTCACTTTCTTCCCAGTACTTGTATCCCTTTTTAAAGAAAACTATGTTTATTAAATGTTTTTGATTTAAAACTTGTACTTCTCTTTTTTGTGTAATTTATTAACTTCTTTATTTGGAAAGGTTAGTAAACATATACATTTAGTATTAATAGAACTGTTACAATATGTTTTACTATGGTACACATAAGAGGATTTACATACCGTATTCATCCTTCCCTCTGGGAGATTTTGGCTTAAAGATCCAAAAAGAATTTGCAGCAACGCAGGTTATATAAGGGAGCGTCACAACTAATTATGTCAGTCCACACCCAAAGTGAGACCCACATTGATACCACAAAGGGAATAATCCATTGCTTTTACCGTTTTTGACCAGGAGAAGACACCAGTAGAGTAGATACAACGCAGACTTTTAACAGATTTATTACATTTTTACATTGTAGACAATGACATAGGTACACATAAATTAAATTTTTCATGCATTATACATATGTTTTCTGTTTAATAAATTTAATTTCACACTAACATTGCATAAATTGCTCAATTCCTACTTTTCCTTAAATCTCACTATTTTTCCTGAGCATTATTCTGCATGAATTGTTCCCACAAATTATATTTATTCCTGTGTAGTTTGTTCTTTCTCTTTCTAAAGAGCCCGTCTTTGTTCAGTTCTTTTATCTCATTTACAATATTCAGTAATTCATTTGCAGTTTGTTTAGATTTTGAAATCCAGTATCTGTTTCTTTTTCTTTTTTCAGCCAACAGCTATAAATTTAGCAGGGCCTTAAAATGTGTGGACAAGTCAGATCCTATATCCCAGTTTAAAAAGAATTAGTAACAACCATTTGCTGTCCCAGCATTTCTGACAAAGTACTCTGTAGGGAGTTTTTAAAGTATGCCAACTCATTATATTATGGAAAAAAACTGTCATTACTACCTGTCTTTGTTCCATTACATCACCACTTGCTATCTACCGGAGTTAACATTTTCTGAAGTCTGCTTGAGGTGTAAAAATACCTATACACAGACACTTACAAGCAAAAATCCTAAACTTTGTGAATATTATTGCATACTTGCGAGATGTACAGATGTCCTCCTATTGTTTTTTGGTTTATTGCCTTTTGAATCTCTTTCCAGTCTTTTGTAATCACCTCTGATTGATTCTTACAGTTATTATGCAATATTTTATGTACCCAACTAATTACCCCTTTTTTAACAGTAGCTTCTGTTTTAGGCTGGACTAAAAGTCTGCCAGAGTCAGTCTTTCGTTTAATAATCCCATCTCCCTTCTCTTTGTCTGTACTGTATCATTCTGTGGTTAATTTGTAGACCAAACTTCTGCTTAGCTCATCTCACTCTATTACCTTTCTCTCTCTGTGCACCAACTGCATTGTGTGAACTCATCCCTAACTACATTGCATAAAAACGCATACATTACCATGCTGTCCACCATAGACATAATTATATGTATAGGTATTGTAGATGCATATGTCATTAGGTGTTGAAATCAAAGCACCTCATGTATGTGAGTGCATACATAATGCCCACAAACACACACAATGATCCATATGTGTGTGCAGTTGTGAGTCTGTGTGTGAGAATCCTGCATTGTTATTGTTTGGTAACGTGCACCTGTCAGGATTAAGCAGCACAGTTCACAAAGCTGCCACCCTGCATGGATCACATCAGCCATGCCTTCATATTAAGCACCATTTTCATCTCATTATGGACTAGTTCTTGACTTATGTCACTGTGCTAATATACTTTTAAGACTTTGTTGGTCTTTTCTATAGGGACAGCAGCCCACACTTTGATTTAGAACAGCTACAGAGGGGCTGGGCTGCAGAAGTACTGGTGACAGTTATGGGAATGAATTACGTTTTTGAGGATTTGAGGTGAAAACTGTTTTTTGCTAATGGTTAGTACAGAAAAGGGAGTGATTATATTGGTGTATTCGCTAACATTTGCTACAAGCTAAATGTTCTCATTGAGCAGCTCACTCAAATTTTGCCAAGGCTTTTCCCCCATCAAGCCATTATTCTGCTCAGTAACACTGATTTTTCTGCCTCTGTTAATTGGAGAGAAAAAATCAATTGGTGAGAGTTGGGGGTGCTGATTTGGCAGCTTGCAACCAATGGCAATTTAGCACAACTTCTTATTTTAACTACTGATTGGAAAAATGTTGTATTACTGTACTGACTAGTCAGGTGTTTTGTAATGGTCTTTAGGCACAACTCCAATACTTTTCTAGTCAAGGATTACATATTTGTTTTCCCCTAAGCAGAAAACTGATACTATTGCTCAAACTAATTGCTTACCACACCAGTTTAGAATACTTTATTGTAAGTCAAAAGCCTCCACACCTGTCCAACACACTCCCAAACAACGTGTTCTACAAGACCCTTACACTGATGGATTGAATCACATTATTTCCACATAATCCATAATGCAGCAAGACAAATGAGAAATTTGATATTTACCCCTATACCCCATCAATACTTTGTATCTGTTGGCATACCGATATAAAATTTAACTGTGAAATTGTATTTTAGATCTGATGAAGTCTTTGAGAACTATAAGGCAAAATTGCTTATCCGGTATTTGTCTACATATGCTGTTTTTGCAGTAAGACCATCTTTTTACAATGTAGAAGAATTAATAGCATCACTGTTGCCTCATTTATTGTTGGCAGCAGTAAAATTAATGTTAGATATCCTCTTTTGACAATATTCTTTTGTTTCTTCATTTGTTGCTAGGTATGTGTATAAAACTGGACATACTTATGGCTGGCCACAAACTGTACAATGAAATATGTGTACAGTCCTTTTTGATGGATAGTGACTGTTCAAGTAATATGCATTTAAGGATTTCCTTGTAGGTTGAGTTGCTTTATACTGACACTGGCTTATATCCATCTTACTATACCCTGGCTGAGAGATGTAATGCCCTATGGTAATTGCATTATCAATGTTGTTCATGATCATCTACATACATACATATGCCCATCATAGATCTAATCCAGCCCTGGAGTTAATTTTTGTTGTGAATCTGGAATTTTTCTTTATGATTATCCATGCACTAACCTTATGGACATCTGCTGTCTGTATGAATATCACACCAATAATTTTCACTTTGTTCCCTTCTCTGCCTTCTTCTCTTTCTGTGTAGTATATTGAATAGACATTGGAAAAGGTTTTGGCATCAAATCTTGTTCTTCCATCAAGAATGATGGTGTAATCTTTAGAGTAACCCTGCTGTTCTATTTTCTGCTTCTTTTCTGCTTAATAAAAAGGCACAGAGTTTGAATGGATAGTGTTCTGTGAATAAAAAAATGCATCGGTAGTGAAGGGTGAAATGTCTACAAAGTTCAGAAATTATTAAAGGACCATCATTTTTATAATTTCTCATTAATGCAGATAAATCATATATTTATTTTTTGACTTTTCCCTAGTTGTTTTAATTGATATGTCACTGTACATTTGTGATACAGTTAAGTATGCTGCACTGACTAGGGTAACTAGCAGCTTTTGTATTAGACGTCATCATGACTGAGTTTGTGCTATCCTAGATATTTACCTTTAAGTTACTGACAGTCCTTCATAGGTGTTTTTTTTGTATACCCTGAAGGTACAAAAAGTATGTATTCCTGGATCCTCTTGCGGGAGCAGTCACAAAAACTCACACAACCTTGGAGACAGAAAAAGATCAGAAACCTTTTGATGCCCCTCTGTCTATAACCAAGAGGGATCAACTGGAAAGACAGGTAAACAGGAAATTTGATTTATTTTTTTATTTACTTGCTTACTGTTTGTTGATTAGGAGTGTCCTGCTGGGACCCATTTACAGGGGAGGCCTGAGGAGAAAAGCTTCAACCTGCAATACAGAGTAAGTTCAAAATACTTTAAATTATCCGTTTGGAAAATACATACAGAGTGTAGTATATATATGCAGGTGAAGTAGAACAGTAAACAGCGTATTGGCTAGCTTTATAGACTAGTCTATCTATGAGGTGTATAGCATAAGAATAGCAGTTGTTGACAATTGCAGCTTTGCTAATGACGGTATGCACCTGTTCCTTCTAGACTTTCAGTTATTGGCTAAAACCTTGTCCACCTCATAGTGCCTTTTTAGGCACATCCAACCTGGTAAACCTTCCAGCATAGCTGAAACCTATGCAGGATAATCTAAATGTGTTAATACTCAATGCCAGGAGTCTAAACAAGAAACTCCTTTCCCTCTAATCTGTCTTACCCTGGTGAATATAGATGTCTATTAATTTACTGAGATGTGGTTTAAAGCCAGAAAGAGCACTGCAAGGCTATAATGTCTTCCATATATTTGACGGGTGGCCGCGGTGGTACAGCGGTTAGCGTTGCCGCCTCACAGTAAGGGGTTCTCCAGTTCGATCCTCGGCTGGGGTGCCTTCTGTGCGGAGTCAGCATGTCCTCCCTGTAGTCGCGTGGGTTTCCTCCAGGTGCTCTGGTTTCCACTCACATCCCAAAGACTTGCTGTAGGTGGATTGGACTCTCTAAATTGGCCCTAGGCATGAGTGCGTGCATGTGTGTGCCTTCTTTGGAAGGTTGAGCACTGGGCTGGCAACTCAACACTGTAAAACTCCACTGCCAATCATGAGCGGACGGGTGATCTGCTGTGGTGACCCCTAACCGGGAAAGCCAGAAGAAGAAGAACTGCACAAGAAGGGATAAAGGGTGGTATAGTCTCAATTTACATCAAACATAAACACACATCAAGGCTGGTCATATATAATGATGCGCTTGAGTGTTTCTGTGTCCAGTTTACCATCAGCAAAGTCCTGTACCCTATATTGGTAAGCTGTAGATCCCACTCTGTGACCCGTGAAGCCCATACCACATACTTAAACATACTGGAGACTTTCCTCATTTAACCCAATACCAAATTTATGGACAACTACTCCAATAAAAACTAGGAATCATGCATAACTTCAAATGTGCAGGCCCAAATATTCTTGGACTTTTATTAACACAAACACTCTAGACCAGTGTGACGTCCCTCCTCTGGGCTAGTAATCAAGGAGCCTCAATCTTCACCACTGACACTGGTGGGGAACATTCACTTAGAACAAAAATGAATGCACACAGTATTTTCAGATGCAGCTCTCTGCACCAAGCACAGTTTCCTTTAAGAGCACACAGGGGGCGCCCTCCAGTCCTGGGGCTGGGTTTTCCTCTGCAAGCCCCAAATAAGACTCCACCTTTCTCACTGCAGAAATCAGTGGTCTGTGTCCCTGTTCCAAGTAACTGATGCACATAATCCTTGAGGTTTGATTTTTACACACTCACCTGGGAAAGGCTGACACAGATTTACCTGCTGTACCACCTCCATCCAGACTATAAGGTAGATTCACTGCTACCAGCCAGCTACTTTAAGGCTTTTACCAGGGTACCCAATTACTCTTAGTAAAATTAATACGTTGCACGACAGTGCAGTGGTGCAGCGGTAGCATTGTCGCTTCTCAGCAAGAGGTTCTCTGGTTTGATTCTTGGCTGGGGTGCCTTCTATGTGGAGTCTACATCTCATCCCTGCATTCATGTGAGTTTCCTGTGGATCCTCCGGTTTCCTCCCACGTTACAAAGACATGCATCTGGAGCATTTCTCCCCGGGCCTCCCCTGAAAATTCCCTTCATTCCAAGTCGTACTTTCCCGGTTAACAAATGCTAAATAAATAAAAATAAAAAATAATACTTATACAAATGGTAGTATTAACCAAACAGCAAGACTTTCAGGAGCATGAAGCCACAGTGTCACCAAATAAATACAATATCAAAGGGTAAAATATTTTCTAAAAGACCAGCCACAATGGAATACTTAGATATATCTAATAATGAATAGTAAAATCAAAAACATGAAAATATTGAATATCTATTTACAATAAACACCAGAGTTTCAATTCACAGGAAAAATTAAAAATAACACAGATAGAACAAATCAGACAGATACAGAAAAACAATACTTAACTAGTCTCACTGTATTTTCCTAGCTGACTGAAGAATTACTATTCCCTAATTACTTACTAAAGCAAGGCAAGATGAAGTGGGTGAGTGGTCTTGTCATTTCCAAAACAGAGTGCTGAGTGTCATCTGTCACATCTCTCACTAGTATTTAAATACAATTTCAGTGCTGGCTACAGAATGACATCACATTTGATCACCTGATTTTGTGGTTCCCAAACTAACCCCTTGACTAGAAGCTGAGCCAGGATCTAGCACAGATATATCACAATACACACCTAGGACTTTGCTAAAGCTTATTCCACCATCTGGAGACTGTAAAACAATTCTAGCCCTTTCATCCTTCCTGCAGAGACTAACCAGCCATTCTCTGGCACCCCAGGGTAGCAATTAGTCCACCACTGAGGACAATAAGAGTAGGATCCCAGCCCATACATTGCATCTCTGGTGGCATTAAGCCAGTGAGATAAAATCTTTATGGCCTAAACCTAGTCATTTAATTTCAAGTTATTTTTCTTAAGGTTAACTGAGTTGAGCTTAACCCCTTCCCTTCCAGCATCCTCTGTTAACATGTATACACTTCCTCAGTTGCAGTACAGTCTGACATACGTGTATATTTCTTTTCTCTCCAGCAGGACCCACTGTTGTTACATTCTTAACACATACAATTTTAACACAAGCATCAGTACAAATACTTTTGATAGCCAAATGACATACAATTCTTTACAAAACTCCAGCCAGTTTTGCTGGCATGTGTTACACATGCATTGCCTTGTTCTCTCTGGCACAGCTGGAACTACCCCACATCATCACATCTCTTCCCCCTTTGAAGACTCAAGCTAGTTTTTCAAGTGTCCCTTGAGAAACATTGCTTGAGAGAAATGAGCCTATCTGGGAATACATTAACCCATACCCTGTCTTGAGAGCCCATCTTCATTGGCATTGCTGACCCCACTAAATTGCTGTGCTGTCATGTCATATGCCTGCAACCCTAGGCTCCACCTTAGTAACTTGGTATTTTGCTGGCTGGCTCAATTTAGCCATGTTAACGGATTTGGTTTGTGAATTTTCTTCCTTACAGATAGGGTTGATGTTTTTGCAGTGCTCGTACTATGGCTAGACATTCCTTTTCTACAGCTGCATAACATTCCTCCCTGGGTTGGAGTCTATAGCTCAGATATACAACAGGGTGCTCTTCTCCCTCTGAGGAAACCTGGCTGAGTAAAAACCCCACCCCATAGTTTAAAGCATCCACCTGCACAATAAATTATTTGCTGTAATCTGGACTGCTTAGTACAGGGGGTCCTCCCAAAGCCCCTTTAAGCTTTAGGAATGCCTGCTCACAGGCTCGCACGACCTTATCTGGCCTGTTTTTCCTTGTCAGGTCTGTGAAGTGAACAGCTGTTGTACTTTAATTGGAAACCAATTTTCTTTAGTACCCCTCTGTTCCCAAGAATGCCCTCACCTGTTTTTGGTAACAGGGGCAGGCCATCCCTGAATAGCTTCCACTTTGGCAGGTTCTGACCTGATCTTACCACTCTCCACTCTGTGTCCCAGGTAGGAGACCTATGCCATACCCACCTGACATTTACTGGGTTTAATGGTCTAGCCTGCCCTTTGCAGCCTGACCAGGACCTCCCTGACATGCTGAAGGTGCTCTTGCCAGGAATGGCTGAAGATGGCAATATCGTCCAGGTAAGCAAGGGCATAATTTCCTTCTCCTGCTAGGATATGCTGTACCAGACTCTGGAAGCTTGCTGAGGCATTTTTCATTCCAAAGGACATCTTCATGAACTTGTATAATCCAAAAGGAGTCACAAAGACTGACCTCTCTCTAGTAGAGGGAGTCAAGTGCACTTTCTAGTAGCCCCAGATCAATAGTGCTCAGATACTTAGCCTCACCCAACTGCTCTAAGGCTTCATCTGTCCTAGGCTTGTGGTAAGAATCTGACTCTGTGTGAATGTTTAGTTTTCTGAAGTTCACATAGAACCTGGTGCTGCCATCCTTCTTTGGTACCAGCACCACTTGGGGAGGAAAGGGGACTGTTGGACTCCTGGATTATTCCCAGTTCCAACATTTCCTGTATCTCTTCCCTTAGAGTCTGTTTGACTCACTGAGGCACCCTGTAAGGGTTCTGTTTGATAGGTCTTTGGTTTCCTGTATCCACATGGTGCTGCACCAGGTGGGTGTACCCAGGCTTCCCAGTGAACATGTCCCCAAATGCCTGTAACAATGCTCGGATTTCTTGAACCTGAGTAGGGGATAGCTGCCAGGGCATTGCTATCCCTTCCACTGAGGTGTCAGTCCAAGCCTCACTGAGGACATCAGTCACCAGATTCCCCACAGACTCCTCCTGCCACCCACTGCACATAATTAGCACAATGTCCTCCCTAAAATGGTAAGGCTTCATCAAGTTAACATGGTACAGGTTGTGCCCCTGCCTCTTGCCTAGCAGTTCTACCATGTATTTAACATCATTGATCTTCCTTACCACTTTGAAGGGTTCTTCCCAAGCTGCCTGTAGCTTATTATGTCTGACAGGAACGAGCACCATAACCTGCGCTCCCAAAACATACTCTCGGCTTGAGTCTTCCTGTCATACCAGACCTTTTTGTGCTGTTGGTCTCCTGCCAGGTTTTCCTGGGCCAAGCCCATGAGCTCCCTAAGCCTTGTCCTGAGGTTTAGGACAAATGCCACAACAGACTCCTTGTGAGATTCACACTCACCCTCCCAGTCATCATGAATCAAATCCAAGGGGCCCCCTCACCCTATGCCCATAACAGCAACTCAAAGGGTGAAAAACCTGTGGATTCCTGGGGTACCTCTCTGTATGCAAACAGCAGATGGGGCAAATATTTGTTCCGCTCTCTGGTAATCTGGAATGCAAATGCCCTTAGCATAGTCTTTATTGTAGAGTTTAACCTCTCCACAAGACCATTAGTCTGGGGGTGGTAGGGGTGGGTCTTTAGGTGCTTCACCACACAGCACTCCCACAGACAAGCCAGCAGGTCTGACATGAAATGTACACCTCTGTCAATTGGTATTTCTCTCAGGAAACCTACCCTGCTGAAAATCTCTAACAAAGCATTTGCCACCTTCTCTACCTTGATGGAGGACAGACACACCAACTCTGGGTATCTAGTAGCATAATTTACTACCACTAGGATGTATTTATTCCCTGTGGAACTTGCGGTATTCAGAGGCCCTACAATATCCATAGCTGCCCTTTGAAATGGCTCCTCAGTCACAGGCAAAGGTATCAAAGGAGCTTTGACCTTGTCTCCTGCCTTGCCTACTTTTTGGCACTGCTCACAGGTCCTGCAGTACCCTGTTGCATCCCTTACAATCCCAGGCCAATAAAAGTTCTGCATAATATGTCTCTTGGTACAATTTATGCCCAGATGATCTGCAAAAGGAATGTAATGGGCTATGGCTAGAACTGCCAGATGGTAGGCTCTGGCACTACCAACTGCTGTACTTTACCCTCAAGCCCTTCCTCAGGGGTCCACTCTCTATACAGTAACCCTTTGTTCCCGTATACAGACTCCCCTTTTCCATGAGAATCAGGTGCCTCCTTAGCTACCTCCCTCAAGCCTCGTAATATAAGATCCGAGAGCTGACCCTGTCTCAATTCTACCTTTGTGAACCCTCCCAGCTCCCCTTCCACAGGAAGTCTGGTATCTTCTGACAGCGATGCCTTACTGTCAGCCTGGGTACTACCACTCCCATCTGCTCTTGCAGTTATCCTGTTCAAGGAAACATCAGTACCGATCAACAGCTGTGGCTCACCTTCAGGGTCATTGCTACAGTGTAGTGCCCCCCTGAAATAGCCACATCACCAGCCCTGGCTTCAGGTGTGGGGTCTGTCAGGGTCTCCACCAGGCTACCAGACACATATGCCTGTCTCCAAGTCTGACTGCATGTAACTACATGCACACAAGGTACTGCATTATCAAAATAATTCCCTATCAAGACATCTGCAGGGATATCCTCAAACTCCCCAACTTGTTTGCTTTCTTCCCAGAACCCTTCCAGTCAAGGTAAACCCTGTCAGAGGTATTTGTAATGGGATCCCTCCTAAAGCTCTGACTGGAGTGGATTGCCCAAGCAAGTAGTGCTCCTCCTTAACCACTGCAAGCTTCACAATGGTTATGTCAGAGGCTTTCTCTCTTAGCAGTGTCCTGTTTTCCATCTAGTAAGATAGTGTACACACTCCGGTGATAGTTTGGTACCCTTGTTGTCTCCAGACAACTTACCATTGGCATACTGTCATTTCCACTTGCTGGCTCTCCCATCTTTGTTCCCCACCTTTCTTCCGTGGACATGTTTGTATGCTACCTGTCCCCTCTGGTTACATTTAAAACATCTAAACCTTGATCCTGGCCATGTACCTGAACTAGTGGCTTCCCCTGTTACTGGTGGACTCTGTTGGGGTGGCTTAGGCTGCCCACCATGTATTTCCTTATATCCATGTGCAGCGCTGGTTATCCCCTTCTTATGCAGTGGTGCCCTGCTTGCTAAGTAGAGGTCCCCTTTTCTCCCCAGCTCATCTGCAGAGTTACATTTCTGGTCTTTCAACCAGATTCTCATGTCTTCAGGCAAAGTGCTAAGGGTTTGTTCCCTCCCCAAAAGGTCTGCCAGCCTTTCAGATCACCCACTTATAAAAATAAGTGCTTAACTCAACAATATAATCACATACACTTTCATCTTTCTTACGTTTTTACTCACAAAACTTTTTTCTGTAATCTTCAGGTGTGAACTTAAAACATTCCAATAAACATTGTTTAACCTCGTCGTATTTTGAACAGTCAGTATCAGCCAATTTAGAAACCGCAGTTACAGCTTTACCATGGAGTAAGGGGGTCAGGAACCATACCCAGAGCCCTTGGTCAACATCATATTGTCTGCATACTCTTTCAGATATATGAATAAAACTATCAAAATTATCACCTTTATATTGTGGAAGAAATTTACTGACCTTCTTTGCTTCTGGGATTCAGTTATCCCCTTCCCCATTACCTCCATGTTCCTGTTGAAGAGTCAGCTTGTCCCTTTCATATTGACACTGCTTCTCATTTTCTTCAGCCTCCAAACGACACAGTCTCACATTTTCTTCAACCTACAAAAGCCTCAGTCTCTCTGCCCATTGTAATTCCATGCGTTTTGCCTCCTGTTCAAGTGTGTTTAACTCCAGATGGGTTTTTAAGCCCCCTTGAGGAAAACTTGAACTGTCATGTTTCTGAGGGCTGCACATCCCCATTGCCAGACTGGTTGGCCTTCTGGTTGCTGGTCTATGCTGCAACTGAGATTTATGCTGAAATCATTTCCTCTTTAGTCAGGTTGGCATGCACCAATCTTTTGGATTTGCATATCTTAGCCATCTGGTTCACTGTCAGCTTGCATAATCTTCTGCTGACATCTTTGCCTGCTTTCCCTGACTAAACTAAACTAACAAAAACAAATACAACTTTTGTGAAAAATGAAACTGTATGTTTACATTATGACTGCTGAGAGTACACACACCTATTGTGACAACTGCTTCCAGGCTACAGAAGTTCAATTAATATCCACACCACTGCTCACCAATACATGACATCCCTCCTCTGGGCCAGTAATCAAGGAGCCTCATTCCTCACCACTGACAAAAGTGGGAAATGTTCACTTTGAATGAAAATGGATACACGCAGTAGTTTCAGATGCAGTTCTCTGCACCAAGCACAGTTTCCCTTAAGACCACACAGGGAGCACAAGTCCTGGGGTTGGGTTTTCCTCTCCAGGTTCCAAATCTCACTGTAGAAATCAGTGCTCTATGTCCCTGATCCAAGTAGCTGACACACACACACACTTTTTTTAAAAAACCTTTATTGAATTATCATTTATGACATACACTCTTTGAGATTTGGTTTTCACACACACACACACACACACACACACACACACACACACACACACACACACACACAGACGCACACACACAAACACACCTAGGAAAGGCTGGCACAGATTTACCAGTTATACCACCTCCACCCAGACTATAAGGTAGATTCACTGCCACCAGACAGCTACTTTAAGGCTCTTATCAAGGTACCCAGTTACTCTTTGTAAAATTAGTACTTAAACAAGTGGTAGTATTAACCAAGCATCAAGACTTTCAGGAGTATGAAGCCACAATGCCACCAAACAAATGCAAGTATTCTCAAAGAGAAACTACTTTCTAAAAGAACACCCACAATGAAAGGTTTAGATATATTTAATAATAAATAATAAAGCAGCAATTTACAATAAACACCAGAGTTTCAGTTCACAGGAAATATGAAAAATAACACAGCTGGAACGATTCAAACACATACAGAATAACAATATAACTAGTCTTACTATGTTTTCCTAACTGACTAAAGAATTACTATTCCCTGGTTACTTACTAAAATAAGGCAGGATGAAGTGGGTGAGTGGTCTTGTCAGTTCCAAAACAGAGTGCTGAGTGTCAACTGTCACATCTCTCACTAGTATCTAAATAAAATTTCAGTGCTGGCTACAGAATGACATCACATCTGGTCACCTGATTCCGTGGTTCCCACACTACCCCCCTTTTAGAAGCTGAGCCAGGATCTAGCACAGATGTGTCACAATACACACCTAGGACTTTGCTAAAACTTATTCCAGCATCTGGAGACTGTAAAACAATTCCAGCCCTTTCATTCTTTCTGCAGAGACTAACCAGCTATTCGCTGGCACCCCAGGGTAGTAATTAGTTCACTACTAAGGACAATAAGAGCGCAAGATTCCAGCCCAGACATTGCATCTCTGGCTGCATTGAGGCCTGCGAGATAGTCTTTATGGCCTAAACCAAGTCATTTAATTCAAGCTATTTTTCTTAAGGTTAACTGGGCTGAGCTTAATCCTTTCCCTTCCAGCATCCTCTGTTAACATATGTACACTTCATCAGTTACACTACAATCTGACGCACAGGTATATTGCTTTTCTGTCCAGCAGGACCTACTTTTGATACATTTTTTAACAGAAGCATCTGTACAAATCAGTTTGATATCCAAATGACATAAAATTATTTACAAAGCTCCAGCTAGTTATGCTGACGTGTTACACATGCCCTGCTCTACTTTCTCAGGCATAGCTGGCACTACCCCATGTCATCACAACCAGGTCATCCATATGACCACTGGGGTGCTAACATCTCTGACCTGGTCCTCACAAACATGGGGGAATGTTGCTTATCCCTGCACCCCCCCCCCCCAAGACCTGCCCCAGTGTAATGTCCTCATTAGTCAGGTTAGACTATAAAACTGTCTTCTGTGAAATAGAAATTAAACCTGGGACACTAGTTAACCTTGGAACTTTAAAGAATTATTTTAAGGCTAATTTCCTACTATTATTAAGTGACACTGTAGCAAAATTCTAAGCCCCACCCCCTCCAATCTCTGAGAACGCTGCTGCCTATGCAGAACTGTTCACAAAAACCCTGTATAATCATGTAAATAGCTGCATAGAAACAGCTGTACCTACCAGAAGTAAGCATAGGAGAACCTCAGAAAACAAGCTATCCAGATGGAATCTCAAAGTCAGTGAGTTATGCAACAAAAGAAAGTCATGTCCCAGTAGTAGGAAGGACTGTGCCCAGCAAGGTAACAACTCCCTCCTCAATCTAAACAAGCAAGTCAGAGGTCTAATCAAGTCTATTAAAGACAAATTCGAGGTAAAAATATCTTCCCAGACAGTGGACAACCACAATGTTTTCTTCAGCTATGTCCACAACCTCAAAGGCAACACACAACAATGTGCTGATTTAATTGTGAATGAAGCCACCTGTACTGAGCTAGAGGATATAGCAAATCCACTGGCCGACAAATTTAGCTCCAGTTATAACACTCCCTCTCCCACCCAGTCTTCCCTCAGCAAATATCTTCAACCATAACTCCAGCTATCACTAGGGAGCGAGTCCTCCAGATGGGCCTCTGTAATATCCCAGGATGCCTCCTAAGTAGCATGAAACATGACCTGTTAGACCACTAGAATCAAGTGCTAGCCTTCAAACAGACTTTGTGCCAAGTTAATGAAAAACTCCCAACTGTTATTCCTCTGCACAAGGGGGGGGTATCAGTGGACCCAGGAAACAACAGACCCATAAGTCTGACTAGTCTGATATGTAAAGCCATGGAAAGAATAATCATGGAAATAAACAATGACAAAAGAAACCTACAGACATTGGGTCCAACCCAGTTAGGTTTCATCAAGGGCAGGTCATACCTACTCAAACTGGTGGACTTCTTTGAGAAGGTCACTGAAGCTATGGACAAGGACAAAGGGGTGCACACTGCCTACCTCAACCTGTATGTTTGTTTTTTGAGTGTCTCACTGCTATTTTTCTGCTGTATTAAACATTCTCTAGGGTTTCCCGCTGAAATTGGGGTAGCTAGTAGCTGTAACATAGTTCAGATACAGGTTTGCTGCATCTGGGTCTGTTTGTAGTGGCTGTTTGTTTTGAGCACATTTTTCAGGCCTTCTTTAATTGGAAAGGGCCCTTCTGCACTCTAGTGAGAGAGGTGTGCAGATTGGAACCTGTCTGGTGAAGGGAGGTTGGTCTAGGGATTGGAGTAAGCATCCTCAGTGGTCCTTTTGAACCTTTTTAAAGTTTCTTTTCAAGTTTTTAGCTTCTGGTATTTAAGCTCTGCATTTGAGCAGTGTTTGCGTGATGCACCATAGCTAGACAGATAAATTCAACAATTTTTCCCTTAGATATAGCTATAGCACATCAGTGTAGCCCTCATCCTTAGTACTGCTAGTGAGCTGTAACTTATTAAATTACCAAAAAAAAAAAATAAAAAAATAACCCCAAAAATATCATCCACTGAGCTCCTCCTTGATTGATCCTGAAAAACCCTACTTAGTGATACCAGTTCTTGAACCTAGCATTATGGACAGTCAGTTGGACTACCCTTGTTTCTCCTGCCACCCTTGTTGACTTCAGTCTCCTGAGGCAGTGTACCAATTGCCTCATGTACACAGACATTCCTCTACTAATAACTCACTCTAGTACAGAGTGTCAGAGATCTACACAAAGAATCTTGAATCCATTCTCTCTCGCACTCAGAACAGTAACATGGAAGAGGTTGTCAACCCACCCACCACTACACATGTACATAGTACCACTACTCATACACATGGTATGCATCAAACACAAAAATCAGCATACTCGCAGGTTCTCTCAAAAAACTTACTGAAGCATTAGAGACTTTCAGAACACAAGACTGCTACAAATAACACAGTTCCCACAGCACCCATAACACATAGCAACGTCAGTGTCTCAACTACCAAGCCTATAAGGCATAACACTCAAAAACCAAATCATCTTGTCATTGGAGACTCAATAGTGAGACACATGGATGGCCCACTCATCAGGTTGGACAAGGAGAAAGTCACGGTCAGCTGCCTGTCCATTGCCAGCATTTATCAGATCATGCATGCACTCGGGTCTCTCAGTATCAAGTACCATTATGACCCTGTCATAACTCATGTTGGAGTGAACGACCTGTGACGTACCTCACTGGACTATATGAAGAGAGACATAATTGACCTCACTGAGTATGTGTCCAGGGTAGGTATGTCCCTAGCCTTTTGCAGCATACCACCATCACCTAGAATGATGCCACAGTATCAACGTAAAAATATTAATTTCAGTAATTGGCTTAGTTTGTGGTGTCATTCAAAGGCTCCCGTTTCTGTCAGCCTGGAAAGCCATGGTTGACCAACCTCGCTGCTTTGCCAGAGACCGTTTTCAACTGGCAGCTCTAAGGTTTCAGCTGCTGGCAAAGGCTCTTGCCTCCCCATAGTGACTTTTTTTTATGCAAGGTCTCGAAAACAAGCTTACCGACATGAAATGTGATGATCATAACAAAAATAAGGGTCATGCTGCTAAACACTGAGAGCTTAAACCAAAAACTGCACACCCTGGAAGCACTTCTATCACTAGAAGATGTAGATGTTTGTGCAGTCACAGAAACCTAGTTCAGGGCCTCAGAGAGTACCCCAGCCTTGCAAGGCTACAATGCCTTCCACAACTTCAGACTGCAAAATGAATGTGTGAGAACCTAAGGAGGTGATGTTTCTATCTATATTAGAGATAAATTCACCTCCTGTCTAGTTAGACTGGGCAACTCCATGGAGTTACAACAAGTTCAGGTTACGGTGGGTAAGACCCCCCATTCAAATCATAGCCAGTTATAGATCCCCCTCCATGAGTCATGACGCACATGAAGCCTAATTGACCAAACTGAAGACAATCCAGTTATTACAGAACAATCTAGTTATGGGGGATTTCATTTATCCCACCATCAACTGGGAAACCTGTGCTATCCTTAACTCGCTAGTTCAAAAGTTCCTTGACTTTGTTAACTCAGATGCCCTGGAACAAGTCGTTCATACCCTGACAAGAGGAACAAGCATACTAGATCTGGTGCTCACTAACATGTCAATCAGATGCACTGCCACAACTGTCGGATCCTCATTAATTAAATCTGACCACAAGTCAGTCACCTTCAAGTTAACACTAACACCAGAACTCACAAGGGTGAAATCAGACTAAAAAACTTCACCACAGCAATCTATACCCTCCTAGGTGAAGGCATAAATCCATTCCAAGCCCTACTCCTAGCTGGAAGTAGTAACTAGAAAGAAGCTTACACTAAAGCCCTGTACGGTCACTTGCATATGTGTAGAGATTCAGCTGTACCAGATAGAATCAAAGCCAGAGCCTCAAGTAAAAACAAGCCACCATGGTGGACATCCAGCATCAACAAACTTTACAATATATGCAAAAAGTTGCTGTCCAGGAAAACAAAGGCAAGGCCCGAACAGTGGAAAAGCACCCTCCTCAGCCTCAGCAGGCAAATAAGACACCTTATCAAATCCTCTATGGGCTTCTTTGAGAAACATTTAGCAAACACAGCCAAGGATGACCATAAGGCCTTTTACAGCTACATACATAGCTTAAAAGGTAGGACCCAAGCATGTGCAGATCTAGTGACCAATGGTATAACACATACTGACCCCACAGCGATAGCAAAGCTGCTAGCAGATAGGTTTGGTGAAAATTTCACTTCCTTATCCCCTCCAGACCTATCACAAACCTTCCCCCATACTCCCCACCCACCCTACATATCTGAAGAGCAGGACATCAAAGCCTAGACCAAGGCAAAAAAACACAGCCTCTGTGGGACTAGACGGCATCCCAGGCTGTCTTCTAAAACATGAACTAGCATCACCATTACTTACCCTTTCCAGTCATAGTCTAATAACCACAGGCTTTGTTCCTGCGAAATGGAGAACAGCAGCAGTTATTCCCCTCCACGAAGGTGTGCTAGCAACAGACCCAGGGAATTACAGACCCAAAAGCCTGACCAGCCTCATTGGTAAGGCTATAGAAAGTAAGGCTATAGAAAGTATCATTATGGACCTCAAAAATAAAGACATAAGCGACCTCCAAACCTGAATCCCATCCAGTTCGACTTCGTCAAGGGCAGATCCTGCCTGTTAAATCTGGTGTACTACTTCAAAAATGTGGCCAGGGCCATTGATGAGGGCAAATCTGTGCACTCAGCATACCTCTACTTGGCAGAGGCTTTCGACACATACCCACACTCGGGCATTCCCGATAAACTTAGCAAACTGAATCTAAACCCCTTTGTTGTAAGATGGGTTGCTAACTGACAAACAAACAAGACACACACTATTAAAGTGGGTGACTCCACATCAACCAGCAGACCTGTTACCAGTGGGGTGCCACAGAGGTCAATGCTGGGTCCCCTACTATTTGGTATATTCTTCTCAGAAGTTCAGGTCAAAACTAAGGGGTTATGGCTGACCAGGTTTGCAGATGACTGCAAACTGGGTGCAATTATTGAATCCCCAAACAATGTCAGTATGCTCCAGGAGGGTCTTATGGAGACCAACAACTGGTGTTTTACTCATGGTCTCAAACTGAGTGCAAGAAAATGAATCATCATCCCCTTTGGCACAAACAATGTCCCTTCACACCATCAAATCAACAACAGTACTCTAAATACCCATGAAGTGGTAAGGGACCTGAGATCACAAGTTGACTGTGACCTTAACTTGAACCACCAGGGGTCTACTGCAGTAAGGAAGACTTTCTGTGTAGCACAGCTGATTAGTAAAGGCATTGCCTCAAGACCAAAAGAAGTTACAACCCCCTCTGTACTCGGTACTAATCTGTCCCATAATTGAGTATAACACCCCATTCAGCATGTACTGTATAAAGCACCTGCAGCAATTGGTGAGACCACAGAGGTTTCTAACAAAGAAGATTAAGGGACTCCAGCACGTACCATGCACAGACCAACTAAAGTTCCTGCCCCTATACTCTGTATCATATAGACTTCTTAGGGGAGACATGCCTGACTTAGCCATCTCAGACCGAAACCTTATGAAATATCTGGATATCCGTAAATCAAACAGGACTAGAGCTACCCATTCCAGGAACCTAAATATGGCCTGGGACTTGAAAAGAACATGCTGGAGGGACAGATTCGAAACATAGGACCTCTATGACACTGTTCAAGAGGAACCCGGATGAGTGGATGGGGCATCGTAAATTCTTACCAGGGATGGTGCCCGCAACCCTCCTGGACAATGGGCAGTCATTACTAATGCAGTCTTGGGTACTGACTAGCATTTATGTGGCGTTACATTGAGATGAAATGGCTAGACTTGAAATGACCTCCAGGTCGATAGCCTTGTAATCTCCTATGATCCTGTGATCAAGTGATCTTAAGTTACAGGGACTACTTTAAACATTATTTCTTTATTAGTTGGGAATAACCTTTCTGGTGGATGTCAGTGAGGAATTAATGGTGAAAGCTTTACTGTGCATATAAAAAACATGAAATATGCACCATCTTTGATGCAGTATGGGGTTTACTGTGAAAAGTAACTGCTTAAATGTTTAATTTCATAACTTTCTGTGTACAAGTGGCTGGACTGCACCCCCAGCAACTAGTGTAAATCCTGTTTAGCTGGTGAGAGTTTGCTTAACTTCATCCACTGTACTGATTCTCAATAAATGAAAACTAGTGCCTGCTGCTAAGTCTGTGTTCATAACAAGTCCCTTAACATTTTAATTTTCAGTGTTTTAACCTGAAATTCTTAATAAAGCTCTTCATATAACACCACAATTGTTTGTGTGTCATTACTAAGATGCAGAAAAAAACTTATCTCTGTTAGGGTGTTCATTTAGTCACAGCCTGTATCACTGATGCTGCTCCTAATACCTTTTATGTAGAGGAGCTGTGGTTACCTGCTGCCCTTCATACACCTTTTATGTAGAGGGACTGTGGTTACCTGCTGCCCCACTCATACACCCTTTATGTAGAGGAGCTGTGGTTACCTGCTGCCCTTCATACACCTTTTATGTAGAGGGACTGTGGTTACCTGCTGCCCCACTCATACACCCTTTATGTAGAGGAGCTGTGGTTACCTGCTGCCCTTCATACACCCTTTATGTAGAGGAGCTGTGGTTACCGGTTACCTGCTGTACTTCATACACCCTTTGTGCAGAGGGGCTGTGGTTACCTGCTGCCCTTCATACACCTTTTATGTAGAGGGGCTGTGGTTACCTGCTGCCCTTCATACACCCTTTATGTAGAGGGGCTGTGGTTACCTGCTGCCCTTCATACACCCTTTATGCAGAAGGGCTGTCCTTACTGCTCCCCTTTGTTTATTATCACTACCTCTGGAATTGCCCAACCTCATAGGGTAACTGGAATCTCATTCACTTTAACAACCTTGACTAAATGTGTTTTTACAGCAATTATCAACAAGTAAATTAACAGTTACCTATTTATGTATCATTCTAAAAGGATAATTTGACTTTGCTATGCAGAAAGAAAAATAACTTTCTCGGTATGATCGCAAAGGTGGTCATAAAAGAATGGCGATAATTTAAGTAACTGGTAAAAGACCTCAGTTTTGAGCACTTGATTTTTAGAATTCCACTTTATATTGTAGAGTCCAGTTGACATTTATAGCTAATCTTTCATAGCATCTCTCATAGTAAACATCTTTATTTGCAGAAGCTAAGAAGCATTCTGTTTTGCATCCTTACATTTCTACCCCTTTCTCCAAAACAAGCACTGTACAACAAAATCTATGGAATACAATGGATAATTACCATCTTTGTTGCCTCATCATCACCAGTCTTTATTTCTATACTCCATTTTCTGAGTAGATCAGCATTTGGCATCAGCAAATGCTCCTTTTTAATTATCTGCTTACTATCACTTCATTGCTCACAAATTTCCTCTGTACTGTAGCCAAATACTATGTTTGCATTAATGGGTTCACTGCTTTACTGCTGCTTGCAGTGCAGCAGAATAACTTGTATGTTACTAATACCAGAGAAAAGACTGCTAGAATGACCTGTCCTTGTGAAAAATGAAACTGCCCTTTATGTTTTATGTATATTAAATTTCTGAAGAATAACAGCTATTAAAGTAATGACTGTATATTAAAAGGTAGATAGAAAAATGCTTCATCATTTTTAGAAGTGAGTTTTTAGAAGTGTTTCTCACCAATTCACTGCACTTATAAACAGAGTGCCATATACTGTTGTTTTTCCTGGTGATATTTTTTCCCTTTTTGGCATGCAGGCATAGCATGATCTGGCTATACCTTGAACTGTAGTGTGACACTGAAACAATCAATGCCCAAGCAAATGCATTATGGCTGTAAAAGTGGTTGAAGTAAAGGAATATGTGGTTCTGAAAAGTAAAATGAACTTGGTTGTTGATTAGCTAGGTTATATGAGAAGAAAAGAATATAGGTGGCGTAATCTGTCCCTTTTCTATTGTCATTCGTTTTGCTTAATGTATTAATTTCCTCAGGTGATTTGCTTTCTGCTTTTTCCAAAAATATTATATTAATAATTTTCTCCTTAAGAACTGCTATTTTAATAATTTCCTATCGTTATGGAAGCTGCTAAATAATTCATCTTCATTTTTTCCAGACTACTGAGAATTATTTCTACGTGCCTAATCTGGGGGACGTTCCAGAAATTGATGTACCATCTTACCTGCCAGACCTTCCTGGTATTGCTGATGACCTCATGTACAGCGCTGACCTGGGTCCAGGTATTGCACCATCTGTACCAGCGAGCAGTATACCAGAGCTGCCCGCCTTCAGTATAGAGCCATCTGAACCCAATGGTCCAGGTATGGAGCATTTGTTATTGAATGTGTAGTTACCAAAGTACTAACATTAAACATAAATGTAGAGAAATGCTCTTTGGAAAGGGATTTGGTCTTCTTTTAAAAAAAAAACAAAAAAAAAACCTTGTAATAGTAAAAAACAAATTCATCTTTGATCAGGTATCGCACCAATGGGAGTTGTGCAGACTTTGCATGTTTTGTGATACTGTTAGCGTTAATTAGGTACTGAGTGTGCTAGAGATGAATATAACTTGTGTATGTTTGCACAGCATATGTTATACGCATCTTGTTACAAAAATAAATGTTCTGCACTTGTCATAATGATAGATCTGCATGATCACCAACCATCTTTTCCAACCAGAGCAGGACTAAGGTCAAGGGACTTAGGCAGCTTAGAAAGTGACATTTTCGAAGGCTGTTACTTATAATGCTTAACTGTCCTTAACTGCTTCTTCAGATTATTGGAATGCTTCTCAAAAGTGAAGTACATACATAAAACAAAGAACAAACTACTTAAAATATGACCTTGTGACCTCATCTACCTAAGGCAGGGAGAAGGAGTGTGGGTATGCTGAAGATTTATGATAATTTGCAGGTGTGTCATAATGGTAAGTGTATGCTGAAGAAAATGTATGATGATCTGCAGGTCTTTCATAATGGTAAGTATGTGACATAATCCAGTCCATTGTCTTCCACCAGTAGAGTAGAGTGGAAACTCATCCTTCTGAGTGACATCATGAAAGTGTTCCTCAGGTGAGTACGGCCCTGAAGGAAATGCTGGACCGCAAGATCATATACGCTAGTGATGTCTTGCAAAAGTATGCAAAGGAGGCCTTGCTGCAGCTGTACAGAAACATGTATGGATGCAGTTTTCAAAAAGACCTGAGAGGTAGACACTACTCTAGTTCATAGGTCGGTACTAGGCTATCAGCCCTAGGGCCTATACAAGCCTAGCCATAATTCCCTGGCTATTTCTTCCCACACTATTTACTTCCCTGGACCCCTGTCTAGCAGGGCAACTGATGTGATCCCCGGGGTGAATTTCCTTTCTCCCATCCAGTCATCAAGGTTCCTTTTGAAGAGGGCCAAAGAGGTGCTCTGCTTGACATGTATGGGCAGTCTATTCCAGAGTCTGAGGAGTCTCTGGGTCAGGAACCTATCCCTCCAGCATGTTTTGTTTATTGTGATGACAAGATTTAGATCCCTGGAGTGTGTGGCTCTGAGGGATTGGGATTTCTTTAAGTGTAGCATGTCCAGCAGCTCTGGGTTTGACATGGCCTTGTATGTTAAGCAGAGATCGCCTCAGAGTAGACAATATGCGACAGAGTTGTATGTACTGTAGGATTAGCAGGCATATGCCTATTGTACTTTGAATATCAAATATTAATACAGTCTGAAAGCAGTCTTTCTTGATAAAATCTCATCTGGTCACATAGATACAGATAGTGTAAAAGCTGAATCTTCTTTATTAGAGTACTTGGAGAAAACATATGCAGATTTATAGACTGGTTTAGATTTGTTTTAGTGGCTGCCATGAGCATAAAAGATGTGCTTGTGTACAAGGCCACTATCTTTTTATGGAACACCAAGTAAGGAGGTTTGACAGACAGTGCTGTCAACTCTAAAATTCTCATTACTGAAGTTAGTTATCAAAAAGAGAGTTTTCCAACATCATTATTTATGCCCACCTTTGAGGCAGGCTCAAAAAGCAGTAGAGTTGATGGTTAGCTAGCTTTTCCAACATCAAGCTCAGATAGCAAGGTGAAGATAATTTTATTAAAGGAAGGACGTATTTGGAATATAGATTCATAGATGTTTACCAGGCTAATGACCACAAGGGACTTTTTAAGCCTAGCCATGCATCCTAAATCTCTGACAAGTTCTGATACCCTTGATAAGTGTAAGCTTGGGCCTGGAAGATTAAACAATTACAGGTTACCTGTGTCCATTAGACATAGGTGCCAAACCAGGGATGAATTTCTGGTTTCCCATCCAATTGTCCAAGTTGCACTTGGACTGAGTTAGGGAGGAACTCTGCTTCACATAGATGGGGAGCTTGTTCCATAGACAAGTTAGTCTCTGGGATACATACCTATCTCTCCAGCAGGTCCTATTTATACTCCTGAGAAATGTTTTACAGATCTTCAGTGAAGAAGCAGAAGACTTTCCAAGTGAAAACTGTGAGTGGCAGCAAGATGAGCCTTGATAGAGGAATAACTTACACTTGTGCTGAGGATCTGAGGCAGGCAGTCAGAAATTATTTGGATCTGGCCCCTGAGAGATGGCATAAGTGGGAGAATAATCCACTGGCTGTTGTACGTCTTTCTTTTATTGGTTCTCTGGACAGAAGTAAGGAAATGGACAATCCCAGGAAGGTGTGCAACGTCACTGGCCATTTTTCCATTGCCAGAAGTCATGTGGTTTGATGAAAGGAATGAAGATCAGGGTGGGGCCTGCTGGGTGGGTGAGTCAGCAGGGTTCTTTAGGGTCTCAATCATGGAGGCCTTTCCAAATGTGAAGGCTAAAGTACAGTGAACCACACTGGTCAAGGTCAGAACAGAGCTATAAGATTGACTTTGAACTTGTATGCCTTAACTTTATGAAAAAATGTAGTAAGGGGAAGTAGGAGAAGGCTGTTTTTTAACAAAAGCATCACTTGGCCATTCCCTTGGATGAGGGATTAGGGAAAGAAGATGCTGCACTTAGAGATGATTGGAGATACAGAGAGGTCACAGCAGGGTATCCCCCAGCAATGGAAATGGATAATCACTAGTGCAGCAGCATCAACTGAACTTGTTCTGTAGCAAATTTGTTTCCTAGGAATATGGGTAGCTGTTAGAAAGCTCTGCATTGACAAAGCTCAATATTATACCCTTATTGCTTCTTAATGTAACAGGATAGGAGTGAGTACCTTCTTATTTTTGGTGTACCATACCACAGCCAGGTTGTTGGTGTGATTGGCAGTGACCGTGTGGAGAAGTGAATACTGAAGGACCTACAGGGTGAGGAGGATGGCCCTCCTCTCCAAAATATTGGTGGTCAGGCTAACTGACTGCTGTTTGTGACCATGTACTGAATTGTACCCTCGACAGTGCATCCACCCACCCAGGGCAGAGGTTTCTGTGATGACAGCCATTACAGGAGAGGGAAGGTGGAAGGGGCTTTCTAAAGTAAAGGATAGCAGTATTAAGTTATCATTCTAAATCTGTAAATGCTCTCAGAACACCTGGAGGTTCTTACCACTGAGCTTTCAGGGTCTGCTGTAGGACCAACCTTTGAAATGGGATATGACACAAAATAAATGTGTTGCTATGATCATCCCCAGTGTCCTGGGATACAGAGTTGCCAAGTCTCTCTGAGAGTAGAGGAGGTAGAACACAATCATCTAAATAGGAAGAATCCTGTCTTGTAGAAGACTGGCTTTGCAGGATCGAGTGTCTAGAATGCATCTGATGAATGCGAGAGTCAATGACGGCTCTATCTGGGATTTTGTGGTATTCACTGTCATTCCAAAGGACTGAAGTTAAATGGAGTAGATTCCTACGCTGAAAACTCATATTTCTACAGTAAGACTAGCCAGAAGTCAATCATCCAAGTAAGGAAACACATTGACCCCTTGCAACTTGTTTTACTCTAATAATTGACATCCAGTTGCTGAACACTTGGGGGGGGGGTGAGTTGAGGTTGAATGTAAGTACTTGAATCTGGCAATAAATGGCTGCTAACTACAAATGGAAAAACCTTTGGACTCTTTGGTAACCTTTATTTGGTAGCAGTTCTCTAGAAATCCAAAGAGCTCATAAAGTCTCCTCCTGCTACGCAGGGATGGATTGACTGCACTGTGACCACCCAGAGTTTTAATTTATGGCATAAATTCATTGGGGCCATTGAGATTCAAAATCTGCTTGAGGTCCTTGTTCTTTCTGGCATCTAAAAAGAACTTGAAGTAAAATATCTGGATCCTTTCTGTTCTGGTGGAACCTCTTGGATGGCTGTTTTTTGAAGGAGGTTGAATGCCTCTTTTTTGTCTGCAGTCTTTTGACTTTGTGGGCTATCAGATAAAGGAAGACTATTTGGCTGGGTCAGAGCATGGAATGGGATGTATATAGTCATCTAAATCCACTTGACCCAGATGGTAGCCATCCTCACTTGCAGAGACTTCTGGAAGTTTGCTGTTGCCCCAGAAGTGGAACCACAGTACCCTTGATTCTGCTAATTACCTTTGCCGTTTGGATGAAGTCTGTTCTACAAGTTCCCACGGCTATGTTGGTTTCTGCCAGAACACTGGCTTCTTGATTGGTATCGACCTCACTAATGCCATTGCTGACTTGATCTCTTGTGCGTCCTGGAAAAAGGGTATTGTGAAGTTGCAAACTCAACAGCAACAGTGATAACCCCTCCCCCTTGTTCTCACTGTCCTCCAGTTTCTGTTTCACTTTTGGTCCAAATAAGTTAGATCAGTCTAATGGGGCATTGTGGAAAGATATGCCAAACTTCTCTGGGACATCTGTAAGGTGCTTCCAGGAAAGTCACTGCATGGCCACGCTGATACCCACTGCCCTCATTGTACCATTGATGGCGTTATGAGCCAACATGAAATGAGATTAGAGATAAATGAAATAGTATTTGCCTATGAATATAGTTATTTTGAGGTAATTTCCTATTAGCTATTCCACCTGAACCATCTTATCTGCAAGCTGTTGCTGGAACATTAGCACAGGTGAGAACTAGTTGTCCTGGACTGCTAATCTGTGGGATGGTCTGCAGCACTGTGCATTGTAGCACCCTTCGTAAGGGCTCCCACTGCCACAGTGTAGTCAGTGACAGTAGATTGAACCCAACTGCATCAGTCCTTGGGTACAGGATCTTATCTGGTACTCTTCTAATAACAGGTGCCACAACATTAGGGCTCTCTCCAAGCTTCCTTGATGAAAAGAATGACCATCCTTTTAGCCAGAGGAACCACTAAGTAAGACACTAAGGGGAGAGACTAAAATGCCTTGTAAAAGATCCATTATGGAAACATAGTGGGGTCAGTGGGCCATCCCCCTCCTTCTAATCATTTCCAAAATTTCCCCAAACTTGGACTCATCTAGGCAGTGCTGAGGAACCAGCTCTGCCTATATTAGAGTTTGCTGGTGTGGAAGACTGCAAAGGAGTGCCCATACGCTTCCTCTTGCGAGCATGCTTCCTTCATTTCTGTGGAGAGGAAGATTCTAAGGAGGAAGACAAAGGAGCTGAGGTATAGCCAGATTGTCTGTACTGGTCTTGTCATCTCATCCTGTATCTTTCTGGTGAGTGAATGAGTGGTTGCAAGAGCAGAAGAGAGAAGATCCCAGGCTGAGAGCTGTTCAGTAGAAGGTGCCAGAGGGACCCCGTGCAAAGTAGAATGCAACATGGAAGTTATGGTCACCATTGACAATGTGCTCGAAATCAGGGGGCATTGGCACTGAATAATCAGTGTCAGTACCAGTGCCAACACACTAGTCAGTGCTGAAGGGCCAACATGTCCATTTTCACCAAAAGATCCCATGGGACAGAGTTCATTAGCACCACTGCCCTTGGGACTGAAAGCTTGAAGAGTATGAAACACAAAGTGGGACTGAAGGCACCAGCATCAAAATCTATTCTGAAAAACCCAACCCCAACACTAGGGACTGAGAGGATACTTCTTTGTGCCTCTTCTGGTCTTCCGACTTCAGATGTTCCTAAGAAGCACAAGGATAAGGACTGCAACAGGCTTAGGGTCAAATTAACTGATGATGTCTCTGTTAAGTTGGTTGTCGGCCCAGCAGTAGTCAGTGAGGTGCTTTCATTGCCCCTGCAGTCTGCGGATGTTCAGCATCAGGCATCGGTAGAGGCCTCTTCTGAGCCCTCCATGCCGCAGGCTTCCACTTCATCTTCTGACCCTTTGCCAGTTGCCGCCTCTGATGGATCCGGAGCCACTAAGCAGGCGCTGGCTTCTGAGGCCTCTTTTCTCCACCCGGAGACCAGATCCAGATCGATGACCTTGGTTCAGACTTCTGCAGTGGCCTCCTGAGTCCCTCCGGCTTTCTAGCAGGCCTTCCAGCCGTAAATCTACTCCACAGCAGGTGCCGGCCTCCCCTCTAATGCCTCAGTCTCAGATGATAAAGATGGCTAGTGATCTCTTGACCCTTATCAGGTGCTCTCAGCCACCTCCTTCTAAGAGGGCTAGGGAATTGTCACCTGAAGTGTTGTCTGCCTCAGACTCTGAGGTTTCTAGCACTTCTGCTGATGAAGAGGGAAACTCTCAACTTTTTTCTGGTTTTGAGGATTCTGATGCAGAAGACTCCATCCCATCTGCCTTCCCTCCAGAAGATTTTTCTTTTGGAGATACTCTGAATACTCTTAGGGAGCATTTCAAATGGGAAAGTCATGACTACCCACAGTCTAAAAAATGGATTAGGGAATTCCTGGATTTGCCACAGCATAAGCCTTTGGCTATCCCTCCGGTTTTGGAAGTTGTTGATGTTTTCATGGAGAATTCTTTGACTCCTAATTCTGCTCCTCCTGCTCCTAGAAAGCCTGAGAGGTATTATAGAGTTCCTGATTCTCATCAGTTCCTTTTTAAGAATTCTACTGCTGATCCAGAGATTAGTTCTCAGGGCCCTAAAGGTGTTAAAGCCACGGTTGCTAAAAATCCTGTTCCTTCTGACAGGGATTCCAGGGCCTTAGATAGATGGGTAAAAAGGGTTATACTTCTTCCACCCTAGCTATTAGGTCTGTTAATTGTCTTTTTATATGCTTAAGTATCAACAGCATATGGTGGAGGCCATTAAGGCTAAAATTGCTGGTGTTCCTTCCCTGATGGAGAGTAAAGACATGCAAGATTTATTGAATTCTGCCACTCTTGTCGCTAAGCATTCTCTACATTCTGGTTTTGACACGGAGGCTTCTTGCAGGGCAGCTGCTACTGGTTCTGTTATTAGAAGACATGCTTGGCTCAGGGAACAGCCCCTTTTTGAACCTGTCAATTCTAAATTACTGGATGTACCTTTGCATAAGGACAATCTTTTTGGTAGCAAAGCAGAAGTGTTAAAAAAGTTGGAGGAAAAGGCTAAATCCGTGCAAACTGTTAAGGATATTCTGCAAGTTCAGCCTCCTCGTTTTATTAGGCATTACCCTTGTAAGAAATGGACTTTTCCTGACCCTAGTAAACAGGGTTGCACTAGGCCTAGGGATTACAGGTCTTCTAGGGGGCAGACTTCCACCCCTCAAAAGGCTAAGCACTGACAGGCTTCCTCTTCAGAATCGGGGACTTCTAAGCAAACTTCCCAAAGCAAGCATTCCCAATGACTCCGGCCTTCTCCTGCTTGCCCCTGCGGGCCCAGGGTTTCCTTTGGGAGGAAGGTTAGTCTTTTTTGCAGATGTCTGGTACACCATCACAGATGACAAATGGGTGCTCAAAATAGTATCCCAAGGCTACAAGTTCTCTTTTCACACCTTCTCGGTCCACCAAGGATACCCAGATATCCTCCCTCATGAAAGGGCAGAAGCAGAAAAACATGTTTCTTCTTTGCTAAACCTGGGAGCAATAGAACCAGTTCATGCACTACAGATAGGCCAGGGTTTTTACTCAAGACTTTTCCTGGTTCCCAAAAAAGGGGGCACCTGGCACCCTATTCTGGATTTGTCCATTCTGAACACTTTTCTGGTGATTCCCAGGTTCAAAATGCTCACTCTTCAGCAGTTGCTGCCAGTGCTGGCCAAAGATTCCTGGCTAGTGACTTTGGATCTCAAAAAAGCTTATCTGCACATCCCAATAAGGGAATGCTGCAGGCAGTTTCTTGCTTCAGGGTGGGAAACAGGCACTTCCAATTTTCTGCACTGCCCTTTGGCTTATCTACTGCTACCAGAGTTTTTACAAAATGCCTGGCACCAGTCATTGCTTTTTGCAGACAAAGAAATATTCAAATTTACCCTTACTTGGACGACTGTCTTATTCAGGCAAACTCTCCAGAGCAACTTCTATAGGATTTTGACTTTGTAAAGAACCTTCTCACCTCTTTGGGATACACTATCAACAAAAAGAAGTCGAAATTGGTACCCACCAGGGAGATTGTATTCCTGGGAGCCACCCAGATGGTATCCCTCCCTCAAGAGAAACAAATGGATCTTTCGAATTACTTAAGAATTTGGCAGGCATGACCCAGCTCTCTCTGCAAGGCAATTCCTGCAATCCCTGGGATTCATGGCTTCTTGTATTCTGATGATTCCATATGCCAGACTGCATATGAGGAAAATACAATGGTACCTCAAAAACCTTTGGTGTCAACACTCAGGATTTAGACTTGATTCTTCCTCTGATTCCCTGCCTGCAGACGGAGTTCCTTTGGTGGGTGACAGCCTGTGCACAGAACAAAGGCCTGCCTTTCTGTCCACCTCCTGCCAGCCAGACTGTCACCACAGATGCCTCGGATTATACTTGGGGAGCACATCTAGAGGGCAGATGCATTCAGGGGATTTGAAACTATCAACAGGTTCATTTGCACATAAATCTGAAGAAATTGATGGCAGTCCAGCAGGCCTTGATGGCTTTCAAGCATCTTCTCTCTCCTGGTACTCTTCTAGTCAGGACAGACAACACTACAATCATGTGGTACATCAACAAGCAGGGAGGGACTCACTCTTACCCCCTGTGCAGGCAAAGCATGATACTATGGTCCATGGCAGCTTCCATGGGCATTCATCTGATAGCTCAGTTTCTTCCAGGAAGGCTCAACACCTTGGCAGACTGGTTGAGCAGGCAGGTCCTGGATCCTCATAAGTGGCAACTAAACAAGACCATCTTCTTTTGCATCATACAGCGTTGAGGCACTCCCCAGGTGGATCTCTTCTCATCTCCGACCAACCACCTTCTTCCAACCTTTTGAACCAGGGATCATCACGACAAAGCTTGGGAAGTGGATGCTCTGTCCTTCCCCTGGGCACAGCTCTCAATCTATGCATTCCCTCCTTCTTCCCAGAGTGTCGTTAAAGATAAGGGACAAAATCCAGGGGCCATCATCATAGCTCCAGACTGACCCAGGCAACATTGGTATCCACTACTTCGCAGTCTCTCCCAGTCACAGCCTTGGCATCTTCCCCTAATACCAGATCTCTTGGTTCAGGAGGGGGAAAATTCTGCATCTTCATCTTCAGACTCTGCATTTGGCAGCCTGGCTCATAATTTAAACCTTTTTCAACAGGTAGTTGAGGTCCTTCATGAGGCCAGGAGGCCTAATACTAGGTAATCTTATGCGGATAAGTGGGAACATTTTTCCATTTGGCTGCAAACTAGAAGGGAAGACCCTTATAAACCTACTCTTCCTCTTATTCCTGACCATCTGGCAGGCTTGCTTAATGGTGGTCTTTCCTTTTCTTCTATCAAGATTCATGCTTCAGCTCTTTCTGCTCATTGTTCCTTTGAGCAACCAATTTTCTCTTATCCCTTGATAAAACAGTTCCTCAGGGGAGCTAGCAATTTAAAACCTCCCAGAAGGGCTCCTACTCCTTCTTGGGATCTTAACTTTGTACTTGAGAAACTTACTCTGCCTCCTTTTGAACCAGCTTCCTTGGCAGATTTGAAGTTTCTCTCTTGGAAAACGGTCTTTCTCTTGGCTATTACTTCAGCTAGAAGAGTTTCTGAGCTGCAGGCCTTAATGGCAGTAGAGCCTTTTATCATCTTCCATGTGGATCGGGTTTCTCTTTGAACTAATCCCTCTTTTATGCCTATGGTGGTTTCTAGCCTGTCTCTTAACCAGTCTATCCACCTGCCTACTCCTCAGAATAAAGGAGAAAGGTTACTGCATTCCCTGGATGTGCATAGACAGCTTAGATTTTACCTGGACAGGACTAAACCTTTTCGAATGTCAGATCAGTTGTTGGTCAGTTTTGCTACTGGAGCTCAGGGTAAAGCTATTTCTAAACAGACCATTTCTAAGTGGATTGCTCATTGTATTCACTTGTGTTACTTAGAGCATGGCAAGGTTCCTCCTAAGAGTATTAGGACCCATTCTACTAGAGCAGCCCCTCTACCTCAGCAGCTTTTTTAAGAGGTGTACCTACTAGGGACATCCTGGAAGCGGCTACTTGGACTTATGTCTACACTTTCACAAAGCATTACAATTTGCCCTTGTTTTCTAAGTCCAGGGCTGGTTTTGCCACTGCAGTTTTGCAGGGCATCCTTACCAACCCTTAAACAGTGGGTGTTTCCTCCTCCCTTTTATTTTTTCCTGGGCTTTGGGAATCAACCCATTTTGTAAGGACAGCAACAGTGAAACACGATGAACATAGTACAGTTGTGTACACTTACCATAAGTGTAGATGTTCGAGTGTATTCACTGTTGCAGTCCTAGTCCCCCCTTTCCATCCCCACTTTTTTCCTAGGGCACAGACTGGATTTTTCTAGTCTAACCTTTTTTGGGGGCTCCTAACAGTTAAGGCAAGAAAAACTGAGGAAATGGCGTTGGCTGCCTTCCTTTATTCCTGACGTTAGGCTTAGGCCGAAGGCAGCCGACATCATATACCAAGGACTTTGGTATTCTGGCCGACTGTGGGCTACCGGGAGCCGAATAACCCATTTTGTAAGGACTGCAACAGTGAATACACTCGAACAGCTACATTTATGGTAAGTGTACACAACTGTACTTTTTTTTTCCTTGCATATTTTCTGATCTACTGGTAGGACTTCAAAGCTGGTTTTCTTCTGCATGTTATTAGTAAGCAGAAGTGGAGAAAATGTCAGACAGCATATGACATGTAACAGCAGTACTGTCAGTTTGTGCTTGACTAAAAGGTATGAGCTTTCGGTCTGTCAGATAAAGAAATATTAGAAATAATTGCAGCTGACAGCTGTTTGATGTAGTAAAACTCCCATCAGTCTCTGATGAGTGGACGTTAAGTGGAGGTGTGCATCTTAGACTTGCCGTGGCACATTTTGTGTTAGTACCTTAAATGCTTTGTATAGATTTTATGTATGTATTTTGTTGGTGAACAAAAAATGTTGCTTAGAAATTATCTAACACAAATGCAGTAATTAACATCCAATGTTGGACTGGCTGGCAGGTGGTGTTTTTTTTTTTTTTTTTTTTTTTGAATGGTAGGAATCTTAATTGCAGTTGTACTGAAACTGTCTATAGCTGATGTTACTTGCAAAATAACCAAGATCATTAAACTTCCAGAGAGTTGCTAAACATATTTGACTAAATGCCAGGAAGTGAAATGCATTTGCTTAAAAGTTTTTTTTAAATGATGGGTCCTAATTGCATTTTTATGTATTCATTTGCTTAACTAGTACATGAATTGCAATAACAATAAATATGCAAATCAGATGAAATAAGTTTACTTCACAGCAATCATTAGTATATCCATAAGATCTGTTGTGTATGTTTCTGTGTTTTTCTGCATCTGTCTGCATTATTAATGAGACTGCATTCTTATGTAATGTATTAGCGTGATGTCTGTTTATTCATGTTACTGTACCTGTTTCATTTGCTTTCTTATCTTATGCATTTGCCAGTACTCCTAATTAGTCCCCTACCCCCAAAATAAAATAAATACATGCATACAAATATATCTTTATAAATACAGTTTATCCCAAAAATAGCCATATACAGTTACATTTAAAGGAAGCAGAGACATAGTGAGGTAACCTGCTGAGCAGGCATTAGTTTATCATTTGTGTAACTTGAAAGCATTTGAAAATATTAAATATTTGTATTTGTGTCATTGTCAAGGTAACTTTTTTGTATGCCTTTTTGGCCACAAGTGCCTGCCAAGCAGTGACCCTCCCACCACTGATCACACCTGTTTGTACCTATTTGAGGACAAAAGTCAGTGGAGGTATGGCTATCATCCTTCCACCCTCATGGAACTTTTCTGGGTTTTGGCCATAGCATACAAAGGCCTACTACTCTTCCTTTCCCTGTGTGCGTACCTGCTCTTCACATTTATATAGATAACATCGACAGTCACAGAAACAATTCTTGGAAGGGACATATGCAGGATGGCACAGTGGTGCAGCGGTCAGCATTGTCACCTCACAGCAAAAGGTTCTCCAGTTTGATTCTCAGCTGGGGTGCATTCATTGTGGAGTCTGCATGCCCTCCCTGCATTCACCTGGGTTTCCTTCGGGTGCTCAATTTTCCTCCCACATTCCAAAGACATGGGTCTGGAGCATTTCTCCCCAACCTCCTCTGAAAATGGGTTCTGTCCCAGTCGTACTTTCCTGATAAACGAATGTTAAATAAATAAATGTCTTTAGTGTATTTACTGCATGTGACGTACGTTTTCTGCAGTGAGTTTCAACAGTGCATCAGACTGGAAAGTCTGCCCATACAAGACAGGTGATCCGTCACTGTCAACTCACCCACTCTCTGAAGTGTTTCCCCGATGCATGAATTGTCAGCCAGTTGTGGGTTGCCTGGACCATAGCTCTCAACCTTCCATTTCCAAAATGAGGCACTTTACCTTTTATAATGTGGAACAAATGGGCAAAATTTGGAAGACTTGCTAACAGGTTACTAACAACTTCAACATGCAGTCTCAGAGAATAGCTAAAATGTGCTATTGTTTTACTTATAAAATGTTCTTTTAATGAATCTGTGATTTATTTCTATTTAATATGGATTATCAGTTAAAAAAGGTCCTAATATTAAAAGTATGATGGACGCTTTCAGGATGGAACTTTGTGGAACATGGTCTTTTTAAGACCCAAATGAAGAACATTCCTCATAATGAGGTACACTTGAGAAGAGGTATGGCATAGGCCTTTGCCAGGCTTTTATCCATATGTACAGCACAGCTAGAAAGGGTGAATGTTTTTGATGTTATGTGATCCTATCTCGCCTACATTCTGACTGATGGGTTCGGAGCCGATCCCTCGGCTCCGACTTATGCCAAAGAGCGAAGTCTCTTATTGGCTGAGCTTACTATATCCCAGGATGCACCACTACCAGTCCCCCAGATCTCGTTTGCCGCTAACTAGCAAAGACGTGGTCTCGAGCTGGCTGAGCTAAGTAGTGTTTTTCACTAACTTTTTCTATCAGGAATTTCCTAATTCTTCAACAAAAAGCTGTTTTAACAGCTATATTTGTGTATGAGTGGTTATTTTTGTGGAAAATTTGTGTGGTGGTTGTGTTTGTTCTGACTAGAGGCCCCTTTTGAATTGAAAGGCCTTTCCCTGTCAGTCAATTGTCTTTCAAGTCTTTAAGGGTTCTTGGATCCCTTTAGTTAATTTTTTTCTGTTGTTGTGACAGTCTTTGTGTAAAAAAAAAAAAAAAAAAAAAGGAAAAGTAATTGTTTTTCTGTGATAGTTAGAGTTACTAAATTTGTTGCCATAATGTCTCAGGCTCCTAGGCCTTCGGGCTTTAAGAAGTGCACTAAGTGCAGTTTTAAAATGTCAATCACAGATGACCACTCTCTCTGTGTGTATTGTTTGGGCGCCAAACATTTGCAGGAGTCCTGCAGCGTGTGTCACGCGTTTTCCTCGAGGGTCCTCCAAGAGAGGAAAAATAAACTTATTTTGAAAGGCCTTATTAAACCCTCATTTGAAGAGGCATTAGCTTCCTCTCCTTCTCCTGCTAAAAAGAAAAGGGCGTCGGAACCGACCGCCAAAAGACATAGGCAGGCTTCTCCTTCGGCTCCACGGACTTCGGAGCCGAGGGTGGAACGGTCTGCCTCGATGCCTCCAGCCTCGACTCCTCTGGGTTGAGCCGACGGCTGGGGCATCGAGGCGGTCACCTTCATCGGCTCCACTGATCTCGGAGCCGATGAAGGTTGCCCGCTCAACCTCCTCCTCGGCGCCGAAGCCCTCTTCGGCACCGATGGAAATTGGTTTAGACACTTCTTCGATAATTGTCGAGTCTATTCGAGCCGGTCCCCTAGTCCCTTGGAGCCGTTGGAGAGGCCTACTCGGACCCATTCGGTCTCTTCCAGGTCATCAAGGATGTCAGATTCGACATAGACAGGGTGCTCCAAAGACTGTTCCAGTCCCCAGTCTTTCAGAAATTTGTTTGGCTCCGACCCACTTGGCTTCCATTGCAATTCCTCCTCCGACCGCCGGTGCTGTGGAGCCAGTGCAGATCCTAGGGTCGGCTCCGAGGGTCCGAGTTTAGCACACGGACTTCTTCGGCGGAGCGGGGTGACGTTTGGGACCAATGCTGTCGGTTCCAAGCCTCCCTCTCGGTGCCCGACGGGGACTTCCGTCTGCTATCATGGCTCGAGACCGGACCTCCCAGGATTCTGGGGTCCGGCCTTCAGAGCTATGAGGAGTGCCTTGGCCAAGTCTTCTTGACCATCTCTCGGCTTTACCGGCACCTTCCCTGGGCATGGAGACTGGGTCTTTGGCAGTTCCCTGTCTCTAGGCAGCGGAGCCCGGGCCTGAGGTTACCCCACTGGGGTTCCCCTCCTCCTGAGGGTCTTCGAGTTGTCTTCGGAGGAGCCCCAAGGAAGAGATCGTGCAAGAGGAAGCACGTGGACTCCCCCGCCGAGTCTCTTACATCGGACACTGATCTTGATGATGCGGAGGGGTCCCCAAAGTCATCCTCGGATGATGTCTCATTTGCAGACATTCTAGAGATCCTTAAGCAACGAGGCGGCTGGAATTCCAAACCCCCTCGCTGATGAGTCGGTGTTCCTCAAGGCCTGGCTCAGCCCTCCACCTCCTGGGTGTCTCCGGAGCTTCTGGATTTGGTTTGTCGGAGGTGGGAACATCCAGATACTGTGGAACCAGTGCCTTCTCGCCCTAACAAATTTTTGTCTGCCCCACCCAAGAAGGAGTTCTTAACGAAAGGCGTGGCTGTAGATGCCATGGTGGTGGCATCTGCTACCCAGCAGGACGTGGCAGAGGCTTCAACGTCCGTCCATCCTCCTAATAAGGAGTCTAGGAGCATGGAGCGCACCCTGACTTCAGCGGCCTTTACTCTGAGGTCCCTGAATTATTTGGCACATTTCACCAGACTACAGAGGGATCTGGTCAAGGAGCTCTCAGACTACCTCTCAGGTAACCTACCTGAGCAGCTAGCCCAGTTGGTTAGCTCTCAGTTGGCTATCCTCACCTCGATTTCTAACTCGTCCATGAGGCTCATTTCATGTGCGGCCGATGGGGCGGGCAGAGCGGCAGGCACAGGCGTGGCTCTACGGAGACAAGCCTGGCTCCGTTTGTGTCATTTGGAGGCCTTCAAGTCTTCCTTTGCCGCTCCCTTTGATGGGTCCTCTTTGTTTGGACCCAAGGTAAAGACACTCTTACCGCTGTGAGCAAGAGGGAAAGACTTTATCTGCCGTAGGAGCACGTTATTCCACTCCCTTTCGGCCTTATCCCAAGGCTAAAACGAAAACTTCGGCCCCACCAATGAGCGTGTACCGGTTCAAATATCCACGACCAGCAGAGTTTTACTCACAATTTATTATACGAAAAACAGAAAACACACCATCAAACAACAGTTGAAACAAACGACAGGTTCCATCCAAGTGCGTACACCAAACAGAGCCTGCTGCATCAAAACGGAACAGTGCACAATAAAAAATGCATATGAGGCAAACATGTTAAGCGCTTTCAACCATATCCATGGTCTTCATCAGAACTTATCCCAAGGCTAAAAGAGGAGGGAAGATGTGGTTCCATAAATCACAGAAATTCTTTCCTCAACAGCAGGAAGATTCCCCTTCCAGAGGCAGAGGACGGGGAAATTTTTCTGGGAGACGCCGTCCCAGAGGCGGCAGAGGCCCCCGCAACACTGGAGACCGCGAGTCCTTTCGTGGCTCTTCAGCCTCCCACACTTCATGAGGGATTGCCCGGCTGTGCTGCTCCGGAGCCATTCGGGTGCCGTTTTACCAAGCACCTAAAAGCCTGGGAGTCTATTACTCAGGACAGATGGGTGCTTCGGATTATTGCCGGAGGTTACACCATTCCCTTCACACACTCACCCCACCGTCCAAAAATGACCCACCACCCAGTCAAAGGGAAATTGCAGCCGTAGAAGCTTCAAAGCTGCTAGAAAAAGGAGTCATCCAACCGGTCCCCACAGACCAGATCGGATCCGGAAATTACTCAAGGTTCTTTTAGTGTCAAAAGACAGGGGACCTGAGACCCATTTTGGATCTCAGCAAACTAAACCAGTCCGCCATGAAGTCCAAATTCCGAATGGTCACTTTACAATCCATTCTCCCATTGTTGGAGAAAGATGTTTGGATGTGCTCCATAGATCTCAAGGCGCCTATTATCACATACCGATACATCAGGCGTCCAGGAGGTATATGCGCTTCAGCCTGGGAGACAGTCATTTCCAATTTTGTGCACTGCCCTTTGGTCTCACCACAGCCCCAGGGTGTTCACCAAGTGTTTGGCAGTAGTGACTGCTCACCTGAGGAGTCTCTTCCAAGTGTTTCCCTATCTGGACGACTGGCTCCTGACTGCCACCACCAGGCATCTACTACTAGAGAACCTACAAGCCACCATCTCCCTGGGTGCTTCCTGGGAATTACATTCAACTGGTCAAAGTCTGTCTTGCTGCCTTCTCAGCGCATAAGATTCATAGGAGCAGAGATAGACTCAAAATTAATGCGAATCTTCCTTCCTACCGAAAGGATACAAACATTACAAGGTCAAGTCCGAGCCCTGCTTCTAAGATCCAAAGCCCCAGCCAGGATGGTCCTGCAACTTTTAGGTTCAATGTCTGCCACGGTTCTCCTAGTTCCTCTGGCAAGATTGCACATGAGGATTCTTCAGTGGCTGTTATCGACACAATGGTCTTTTCAGGATCTCCCCCTCAATCATCACATACTGATTACAGAAGGACCTCCGCTGGTGGCTTCTGCCATCCAATCTGAATCAGGGAAGCCCTTTTGTTATACCCCCTCCGGTGGCCACCTTGACAACGGATGCCTCCCAGAGGGGGTGGGGGGGGCATTGTCTGGGCAGGTCAGTTCAGGGTTCTTGGCTTCCAAACGAAACTTTTCTCCATATCAATGTGTTGGAAATGAGGGCTGTACTTAACATGTCGGTGGTCTGGTATCTGAACAAACAAGGAGGGACCAGATCTGCAGAGAGGCCATGAGGGTGTGGGAATGGGCAGTGGCTACCAACCGCTTCCTGGGTAGCGACACATTCCAGGAAAATCCAATGTGGCAGACAGACTGAGCAGGACTATTCTCTCTCCTCACGAGTGTCCCTAGCAAACAGTAGCAGCTCAGATTTTCAAAAGATGGGGGATTCCGTGCTGCGACCTGTTTGCACCACACAAAAACTAAGTGCGAAAAGGTTCTTTTGATGCTCTAGTCCAACCTTGGCCAACAGGACTGCTTTATGCTTTCCTCCTCCCCAAAGTCATCCAGAAAGCTTCCCAATTGGGGTCCACAATGATTCTAATTGGTCCTTGGTTTTGGATCTAACCACTTTGAAATTAACAGTTTAGTCAGAAATCACACCTTGGACCCGGAAGTTATTCACATTTTATCTTCAGCCCACAAACCCACCACTAAGAAATTGTATCACAGTAAGTGGAAGAGGTTTGCTATCTGGGCTCAACTCAGAGGCTTAGACCCTATTACTGAAGTCTTGAAATTTTTAACTTCCTTGTTTAATCAAGGATCTTCAGTCTCTACTATTAAAGTCCAACTAGCAGCTATCTCCAAATTTCACGAATCCATAGACCCACCGTTGATGAGCAGCAGATTATGTAAAACTTTCATGAAAGGTGCTGTGCTTTTAAGACCCCAGTTTTTCATCGGATCTTGATTTCTTAACATCTTCCCCTTTTGAACCGGCTGCTACATGTGAGTTGAAATATCTGTCTTGGAAAACTGCCTTCTTAATTGCAATTACCTCTGCAAGAAGAGTTTCAGAACTTCAAGTCCTATCTATCAAACCATGATTTTTCACAAGGATAGAGTATCACTTAGGCCTAATCCATCTTTTGTTCCTAAAGTTTGTTCTAATCTCTGTCTCCAACAATCTCTAGAGCTACCAGTTTTCTTTCCAAAATTTTCAAACAAAGCGGAATACACCTTGCATACATTGGATGTTCACAGGCAATTGCTTCTATCTAGACAGGACTCAACAAACTCGAAAAACAGATCAATTGTTTGTGTCCTTTTCAGATAATAAACTGGGTAAAACCATCACTAAAGCTACTATTGCCAAATGGATTAGAGATTGCATAACTCAGGCTTATTCCTCTTCAAATAAGCAACTTACAACATCTGTCAAAGCTCACTCTACTAGAGCTATGGCTACCTCTATTGCATTTCATTCCAAGCTCCACTATAAATTGGATGTGGCATCTAAAGGCGTGCATCATTTGGTTCCACGGTACTCAGGAGTGTTTTCCAGTGAGCCACCAGATAGGATCACCATAACTTCAGATGTTTGGGATCCATCTCACCTACCATTCTACTACCCTCCTTCCCCTGCCTTGGAGATCAGAAGAGATTGAGCGGTTTGAGTTCTACTGTTTTATCTTGTATCATCTGTCGATGTTATATAAGCAGTGCATTGTGTGCATGTATGCGGACAAACTAGATCTGGGGACTGGTAGTGGTGCATCCTGGGATATAGTAAGCTCAGCCAATAAGAGACAACCCATCAGTCAGAATGTAGGCGAGATGGATCCCAAACATCTGAAGTTATGGTGAGTACATAACTAAAAGTTTCTGATACCTTCATAATGAGTTTGTGTAGTCAACTTTTAAGGTATTTGTGAGTTGAGCCTGAAGTCCAATAAAAGATGTACCTTTGGGCTTGTCAGATTCCTGTAAGTATCCATGCAGGCTACATTTTCAAAGTTCAAGGATCTTTTCTGTTTGCTAGCTCAACTGATATGGTGCTTCTCAACTGGCAAGCTTTATTTGGAGTTCCCTACACTTGAAATCAAGAGACTTACTGATGACCAAAGCTGTTATTCTTTTGTGTAGCCATGTTATGCCAAAATCTTGAAAGAAGGATAAAGATCAGAGAAAGGAGCAGCTGTTTACTGTGTCCGGTGACCAACATGGAAATAACTGCGTGGCTTGCTCAGCTCCCTCCATGTTAACGATCTTCTCAGACAAGAATGAAAAGGGAAAGAAATATACCTTGGGGGGGATATTCAGAGAATTTACTCAGATGAATACAGAATTACAAAAATATTTACATTCGGCAAATAAGATTTGTGCTGAGTATGAGACTGCATCCTCTGATAATTTGGATTCAATGCAGAAGCCATTGTCAGGCAAATGAGGCTCAAGTTCAGACTGTAGTTAAAGAAGCCTGTTTGAAAACCCTAGGAAAATGTGAATTTGAGCATATGATGAGATAGGAAAATATCTGTTTTTCAAGTGTCACAAAGAAGATAGAGGGGAGCAGCTGTTTTTTATGCTATAACATATTTCAGAGTTGACCAGAGTATTTGAATTGGAGATACAAATTAAGTCCACTGAGTGTTTTCCACTCAACAGGGTGACTGTAGTTAAAATTTTATTTTTTTCTTTTATTTTACATTTGTTGACGGGGATAGTCCAACTGGATACATGTCCATTTTCAGTGGAGGCCCGGGGAGAAATGCTCCACAGTAATAAAATTAATAATAGTAGTAACATTACAATAATATTCAAAGAGAGCAAAGGAGACAGATACAATGCAAAGGAGATAGATACAATATGTCAGATAGTTCACCACAGTAGGAACACTAATACGTATACAGAAAGTTAATAAAGTCAGAGAAAAAATAGGATCAGTACACAAATGTAGAGCACATTAGGGCAACAACTGTATAGAGAAATGTTAGACTCAGCAGGCATAACTGTACATTAAGGTATAACACATCAGATAGGTGCAGTATCTGCTTACTCATGGTCTACTAGCTAAGAAAAGACCATAAATGTTAAGTGAGTTAATCAGGGTTTAGGCATGGACAGAGCAAGTTAGCCTTCAAGTACTTTTTAGGCC
>NC_056745.1:198682526-198727526 GCF_019279795.1 Protopterus annectens
CTTTAGATAATGTGTTGGCATATATATGAAATGGAAACAAGTAAAGTAAATGAAAATGTGGTTTGATTGTGTCTCTTGTCTGGGTGTTTCTCACTTGTCTGTGAAGCTTCCTTGCCAGATTTGTGTCAGTTTCAGTCAGCGGATGCTGAATGAAAGGAAAAAATAAACTTATTTTGAAAGGCCTGCTTTCTTCACCTTTTTCAGAGGCCCTTTCTGTGTCTGAGGTCTCATCCCCTCCAGTGAAGGACAAGAAATGTCCTCGTTGTGACCCCTCTTCACCGACCGGTGATAAGGATAAGCCTCATAAGCATAAGGCCCACAATTCTTCTATGAGCACAAGATCGCCCCCTTGGCTCCGACCACTTCTGTTCTGAGTTCAGCTCCAGTGGTCTCTGTGGACATTACTATGACTTCTACGCCTTTGCCGCCATCGGCACGACTTCTACGGTTCCAAGTGTGGTATTGGCTCCAGCCTTATTGCCTTCTGTAACCTTGGCAACAAACTCGCCTCTCTCCTCTCCGAAGTTGGTCCTAACTATCTCTTTGGAACCGATAATGACTTCCACTCCAGCTATCCCCTCAGCTCCGAGCCCTTTCTCGGCACAGATAGTGCCCCTTTTGCCTGTCTCATAGTTGGAATACTCGGTGCCGACTTTTCCTACACCACGGACCCAGTACTGCCCGTCTTTATGCCCATTTTCAGGGCAAGCTTATAGCCCTTTTTGGACTGACCTGGCTCCCCCTCAGGAGTGTCAGCAAGGTCCACCAGGAGTCTATCTGAATTGGATGTGGTGCGTCTGTTTGATCAGCTGTTGACAGCCAGAGGTATTGCAAATTATTCAAAAACCCATCCCACTCCAGGTTTTGGGTCTATTGCCCCCATGACTCCCACTTATTCTCCTCCCTTGGATCTTTCGGTTTCGAGGCCCATAGCTCTGACGTCATTGGTGGGAACCCTTTCCTCGGCGCCGACAGTGACTTTCTCTGAGGCTTTGAGGCCCCCCCTTTGGGTTTCAGTTCCTTTGGGACCATCCCTTCCTCAATCACATGCTTGGGGGGGGTGGAACCCTCAGCTCCTGGTACGGTTCCAGGTTTTTTATCGGTTCCGTCTTCGGATCCAGAGGCAACACCCGCCCCGGTTTTGCTTGAGGCTCCATCCCCGGGATCAGGCCGCGACCCTGGTTCCGAGTTTGTCTACCTCTGTTCCGGGCTCCCATTCTTCTTCTGGTGGACCTGCTTTCCGGGTGATGGCGAGGGTGCTTATTTCTGGAAGCGCTCCTCCTACATCGAACCTTCCCTCTGCTCCCTCTGAGCTGCAGCTGTCATGGGCCACCTCCCCAGGACACTGAGAGTGCAAGCCTCAGGAAACCCCTATACAGGGTAATCTCTCTTCCAGGTCTTCTTCAAACGTTCCCACTGAAGAACCCCCTCGGAAGAGGGTGTGTAAGAGGAAAGACCTGGACTCCCCGGAGGAGTCCCTCACTGAAGACACGGATTACGATGATGGGGAAGGGTCCCCACGGTCACCCCCTGATGATATCTCCTTTGGAGACATCCTGGAAATATTGAAGCAGAGGGGTGACTGGAAACCCTCCAATCCTTCCTCGGAGTCCATATTCCTGCAGGTCTTCTACTCTGGGCCCTCTACTTCTTGGGTGACCCCACCTGCCGATGAGTTAGTCCAGCTCATCGTGCAGCATGCATGGAAGAACCCTGATACCGTTGAGGCCATTCCTCGGAGACTGGACAAGATACTTTCCCCACCAGAGGAACAGCCCTATTGGTCTAGAGGCTTGCCAGTAGATGCTGAGAGTCCTGGGCGGTGGACAGATTAGGGAAGCGAGTCTTTGCCTCAGCGACCTTTGCAGTCAGGTCTCTGAATTATTTGGTACATTTTACGAGGCTCCAAAGGGATCTCATCTCCAAACTCTCTGGAACCCTCGCGGGTCAAGTTTCTGACGGGGGACATGATAAAGTTGCTTCTCATCTTGCTACCCTAGAGTCGATCTCCAACTCGTCCATGAAGTTGCTGTCTACTCAACCGAAGGGACGGCTAGAGCTGCGAGTGCAGGTGTAGTTATGAGACGCCACGCCTGGATGCGCATTTGTGATCTTGCGGACTCCTTCAAGTCTTCCTTCTTGAATGCCCCCTATCGAAAAGTCTGTTTTGTTCAGTTCCAAAGTGAGGGACACATTCGCCAGGTGCAAGCAGGATGGAAAAACCTTGTCTGCCATTGGCCTACGTTTTTCCAAACCTCAGCACTCTTTCTCCAGGAACCAGAGAAGTGGAAATATATGGCACAAAAAATCTCAAGGCCCTTTCCGCAGTGCACATGGTGAGGATTCCCCCAGAGGCAGAGGGGGTTCCAATAGTGGAAGACACCCCATTAGGGCAGAGGGGGCCCCCAAAACCAGGACAACAGGGATTCTTTCTCGAGATGACCTTATCAGTGCTCCTGAAGCACTGCCCGATTGCTTTCCTCTGGAAGCAGTCGGGGCTCAGTTTTCTCTGCATCAAGCTGCCTTGCACTCTATTACAAATGATCAGTGGGTGCAGAGAATAATTTCCAGAGGTTATTACATCCCTGTAATGTTCTTCTTCTTTTGGCTTTTCCCGGTTAGGGGTCGCCACAGCAGAACTCTGGTCTTATACTGACTGGCACTAGATTTTTACAGTGCTGAGGTGCCAGCCCGACGCCCAACCTTCAACGAAGGCACGCCCATTCACACATGTCTTTTGAATGCCACTCAACCGCGGGGAGGACATGCAGACTCCACACAGAAGGCGCACCAGCCGAGAATCGAACGGGAGAACCTCTATCTTAACCAAAACCTCCAAAATGTCTTCCTGATGTTCCACCCAGTCAAAGGGAAGAGGCAGCTTCAGAGATAAAACAGCTGTGTCAAAAATGAGTCATCCAATAAGACCCCTAGACCAGTGCGGATCAGGTTTTTACTCAAGATTCTTTTTGGTGCCAAAAAAGACCGGGGACTGAAGACCCATTTTAGATCTCGGCCAACTAAACAAATCAGTGGTTCAAGCCAAATTCCACATGGTCATGATACAATCCATTCTTCCATTTCTTCGGGAGAGTGTGTGGATGTGATCAATTGACCTCCGGGATGCATATTACTACATCAAAATGGACAAATGCTCCAAGAGTCTCCTTTGCTTCCATCTGGGAGCCAGTCATTACCAATTCAGAGCCCTGCCATTCGGTCTCTCGACGGCCCCCAGAGTGTTCACAAAATGCCTAGCAGTGGTAACAGCTCATCTGAGACTTCAGGGATTCCAGGTGTTTCCATATCTAGACGATTGGCTCCTCTCCGCCCCCACCAAGCACCTACTGGTCATGGACCTCTGCTACACTCTAATACTGGAGGAGTTTCTAGGCATCATGATACACTGGGAAAAATCCAGTCTTCATCCTACTCAACAATTGAAATTTATAGGAGCAGTATTCAATACTCAGAAACAAGCCAGGTCTCTCTCCCACCTCACAGACTTCAGAGGTTAAGATTACAAGTACAAGTGATACTCTGTCAAAGGAAGGTGTCAGCAAGGGAAGTTCTACAGGCACTGGGGTCTATGGCAGCAGCCATCCCGATTGCTCCCCTGGCAAGATTGCATATGAGACTGTTACAATGGCTCCTTTTGTTCCAGTGGGAATCCAGTCTTCACCCTCTAAACTCACAGATCCTCATCACCAATTCCTGCAAGCAAGACCTTCTTTGGTGGATGAGAGCAGACGAAAATCTTTGGTGACGCCCCTTCCAGACTCCTCAACCCAATGCCACGGTGACCACAGATGCTTCCCTGATAGAGTGGGGGGCCATTTTCAGGGAAAGACAGTCCAAGGCATGTGGTGGGGGGGCCATTTTCAGGGAAAGACCGTCCAAGGCACGTGATTCCGCTTGGAGACCTACTTGCATATCAACGTCCTGGAGTTGAGAGTGGTGCTGTTAGCGTTGCAGGCACTTCATCCGATCCTTCCGTCGGGAATGATTGCAGTACAGTCGGACAATATGTCTGTAGTGTGGTACATAAACAAACAGGGAGGGACCAAATCCTATCCCCTATGTGATGCCATGAGAATTTGGCATTGGGCGATAGCTTCCAATCGCTTTCTGATAGCAACGCATATCCCGGGGAGCTGCAACATGATTGTGGACAGACTGAGCAGATGCATCCTCCGTCCACACAAGTGGTCTCTCAACCCCGAACGTGACGGCAGAAATTTTCAGCCGTTGGGGCCAGCCTTGCTGCGATCTCTTTGCTTCCCCTTCAAACAAAAAATGTAGCAGTTACTTTGCCCTCTTTCCCCCAGACAGGGAATCACCGAGAGACGCTTTGACTCACGATTGGCCCACAGGTCTCCTCTTGCTTATCCTCCAATACCCCCATTTCTAAAGAAAGCAATTCAGTTGAGATGCAAAGTGATTCTCATTGCCCCTTTCTGGCCTCGACAAGTATGGTTCCCCTTCCTCCTGCCTCACCTATTACAACCTCCTTGGATCCTAGACACTCATCATGACCTAATATCTCACTCACAAGGGTTGACTCCCCCAAATCTGTCCACTCTCAAGCTGACAGCTTGGTTTCACCACTTCTGTTAGTCGCCAGGCAGGAAACCCTCTCCTCACCTGGCCTTCCATAAACCATCAACCAGAAAACTCTACAGAGACAAATGGAAAAGGTTTGTTATCTGGTCTAATAATCAGATACTAGACCCTGTTTCAACTTCTACAGCTGCTATACTTCAGTACCTTTCCAAGTTGTTTGACGATGGGGCATCAGCTTCTACTATTCGAGTCCATTTAGCAGCTATCTCCAATTTTCATAACGCCTCAGATGGCATTCCTCTTATCTCCACCTGCCTTTGGAAGACTTTTCTCAAGTCTCAAACGAAAAAATGAAAACGGACTGTCTCAGCCAAGGCACGGACTGTTTATTAATTGTAAGCGCTTTCGGCCGAGAAGTTACCCAGCCTTCTTCAGACAAAAACTACACAGCACACAACAGCCTATTTATATTGGCTACACCACAAGGCAATTATAATGCAATTAATTAATTACAAGTTTAAAGGAAAAGTAAAATAGTATAAAAATGCATTTTAAAAATAACAGTATCAATGTAATACGAATTAAAAACAAAACCTACCCAATGAACTCCCAAGTTCTCATAGAAATACTAATATTTTTAAGAAATTTACAACAAGTCTAAACCTTTTTTCATAAATTCTTTTAAGAACATTTTATACAGCAATAGCTTTTAGGATGTTATATGTATGCTTTTTCAACAAGTTTTACATGATTTATATATTTGCTATTTATTTATTTATTTTTTGTGAATATTTAAAATTCATAAGGTTTAGACTTATTGTAAATTTCCCCCTGGTTTAGGTAATATAGGTAAAACTGATAGGAACTTAAGGAAAAGAATTTATGAACATTTGTATGCCATAGGTAGGAAGGACTTAACTAATGCACTTGCTAGGCACATTGTAGAATATCCAGAACACTCTTTTTTTATTCATGGTTGTCCACCAGGTCAAAAATGACATTAGGGGTGGATCATGGCAGTTATATTTGGAAGAACAAGAGGTGTTTTGGCAAATTAGAACATCTGCACATTTGCCCCCAGGTTTGAATGATTATGCCTCTATCAAATGCATTCTTAAGTTAAAAGCACTGCTTAGATAAAAATGATAAATTGTATTTTATTGGGATATTTTTATACCACCAAAGCCGTTAATAGTTGAAAGATGAAGGTTTTAAGAACGTTTTATACAGCAATAGCTTTTAGGATGTTATATGCATGCTTTTTCAACAAGTTTTACATGATTTATATATTTGCTATTTATTTATTTATTTTTTGTGAATATTTAAAATTAATAAGGTTTAGACTTGTAAATTTATTAAAAATATTAGTATTTCTATGAGAACTTGGGAGTTCATTGGGTAGGTTTTGTTTTTAATTTGTATTACATTGATACTGTTACTTTTAAAATGCATTTTTATACTATTTTACTTTTCCTTTAAACTTGTAATTAATTAATTGCATTATAATTGCCTTGTGGTGTAGCCTATATAAATAGGCTGTTGTGTGCTGTGTAGTTTTTGTCTGAAGAAGGCTGGGTAACTTCTCGGCCGAAAGCGCTTACAATTAATAAACTGTCCGTGCCTTGACTGTGACAGTCCATTTTCATTTTTTCGTTTGAGACACAGTTTTTATTTTGTTTCGTGTTTAAGACTTTTCTCAAGGGAATTTTCCATAGCAGACCCCCTATCAGGCAAACTGTAGAGACATAGAATCTCTCTCTGGTACTACAGTCTCTCTCTTTCTACCCCTTTTTGAGCCTGCTGAGACATGTGATCTTAAATTTCTGTCATGGAAATCTCTGTTTTTGGTAGCAGTCACATCAGCCAGACGGATATCTGAATTACAAGCCTTATGCATCAAGAGCCCGTATCTAATCTTCCATAAAAACAGAGTGTCTCTTCGTACTAATGCATCCTTTCTCCCCAAAGTGGTGTCTGACTTCTCTATAAACCAGTCCATTGAACTCCCTATGTTTTTTTTCCAAATTATTCCAACAAGGAAATTATTCCAACAAGGGAGAATACTGTCTGCATTCATTGGACGTACAGAGACAGCTACATTTCTACTTGGACAGGACTAAGTCTGCAAGTCAGATCAGCTTTTCATTTCCTTTTCTGGTCCAAGAATGGGATGTGCTGTATCAAAAATTACTTTATCAAAATGGCTCAGAGATTGTATTACCTTTTCATACTCCCTAGTGAATGAATCTAAACCTGTTCAACTCAAAGCTCATTCAAATAGAGCCATTGCAACTTCCGTTGCCTTTCACTCCAGAGCTTCCATGGATGACATTTGCACAGTAGCCATTTGGTCTAAGCCCCATACTTTCAAACATTACAAATTGGATTTGGTTTCCAAGGGAAGAGCAGCCTTCGGCTCAATGGTTCTCAGGAATGTTCTTCCATAGGGGCCACCCAGGTTTTCCAAGTAGCTTGGGATTCTGTCCCATCAGTGATGAATAGGAAGAAGATTAACAACTTCAGATAAAGAAGTTATGTCTTACCATAATGTTCCATCTGAGTTGTTGATCTTCTTCCAGTCATCACACCCTCCCTCCATCCCCCACCAACGGCTCCTGGTGGATCTTCTGGGTCCTTGTGGTGGTTCAGGGTTTCTGCGCAGAAGTGGCCTCTGTTTTCTGTTTTCTCCTATATGTTGCATGCAAACTCGATCTGAGATAACTGAGAGAAGAGCATTGTGGGTAGCAGCTTAGCACGAGAGTTTTTGGTGTACACAGGCTTGGTATTAGGATGACCTGTTTCCGAGGGCTCGGAACCGAACCCATCAGTGATGACTGGAAGAAGATCAACAACTCAGATGGAATGTTATGGTAAGACATAACTTCTTTTTTACTAACCTACCTAGATGATGAACTGTCAGAGCCAGAGAAAATAATTTTCTTATTTTGATCCTAGCCTGCAGACACAGATGAGATCTGGGCAGATTCTGAACTTAAATTGTCCACAGCTCCGCTCACTGCTGCTGCTATTTCCAATCAAAACAGACTCTGATAGGTAGTCAGTCTGCCTCATGAAACTGATGTCATCATGCATGCCCCTGCATATTGATGACATAGAGGGATACGCTGGCGATGTGTGATGACATCAGTGAAAAGTTAAAAATAAAAAAAATGGAAAAAATTGGGAATTGAAGGGGCCACTCTGGAATTCATGGCACCCCATTATTTTGCCCTCAAACCAATAATTACCAAGAAATTCGGTATTGTTGAGAAGTATGCCTGGAATACCTCCCTGTACATCACAGTTTTTATTACTTTTTTTTTCTATTCTAAGGAACAACTCTGTTAGAGATATTTCTGGTTTAAGAGAGACTGAAGTAAATAGTTATATGGGACTATAAAAGTGTTTGTTTCATTGCATCCCTCTAGTAAACGTAAATGATTGGCAGTAGATTTTTATGTGCCGAGTTGCCGGCCCTAATGCACAACCTTCAATGAAGGCACACCCATTCACACATGTCTCCACACAGAAGACGCTCTAGCTGAGAATCGAACAGGACAACGTCTTACTATGAGGCAACAATGCTACCGCAGCACCACCACCGCAACTTGTTGAATTAGATTACTAAAAAGGGCATTTGCTAGCTTTGTAGTTGTGAATTATAGAAGGGTCATACTTTCAATATCAAAATTCTGCCACATTCAGATTGAGGAAGCATTAGAGGACTCTGTGAGGAAAGCTTATAACTATAATGTGGTTTTTGGGTACTCTATATGTCTCATTGACCTCTGCATGTATTTCCTCAAAGACAGGTCAGCAATCATTAAAGCATGTTATGACTTAGCTTCTTGTTTTTCACCAGAGAATGGTAATTTTATTGGGAGACTGGAATGTGATTGGTCAACAGAGGGATGTGGACAGTAGCCCGAGGAGAGAGAGAGAGACCATCTGTTTTCAGGAAGTTCTTTTCCTCATGCTGTAGACTTTTAAAATTTATAGCATAGTGGAACATGAGGATGGATCTGTTGTTTTATCACATTATGATCTGGTGCATTTGCAGGTTTCTGAATTGGCATTCTTTAAAGCTGAAAGGTGTTGGAGGTTGTCTTTTTATCTGTTAAAATGTATAAGATTTAAGGGGTTCCTATTATTTCCTCGAAGAGGCGTTCTATTGAACGCCTCTTCATCGAACTTTAAACTGAAATTTGAAAACATCAAACGTCCACGTAAGCGATTTCTTTCCTTGGGAAAGAAATCCCTTGGCCATCTTGTCAGTTTGCTGTTTTCCCCGCTGTAGTGCAATCTTGAAGTTGGTATATTTAGTTTGGGGGGGGCACAACCCCCATGTTGGGGGGGGTAAAGCTGCCCACTTTTTAGTGTTTGTGGTTATTTGTTGGTCTTTGTAGGGCAAGTGATTTCTTTCTAAGAGAAAGAAATCGCTTATGTGGAGGTTCGATATTTTGAAAGTTCACAGTTTTAGGTTCGATGAAGAGGCATTCAATGGAACGCCTCTTTGAGGAAATAATATAGACCTGATTTAAGGGTGGGGTACAAATATACTGAGAGAGGCCATTGAAGTATTTGAGGAAGTTATCCAAGATTTGCCAGACACGTGGGATAGTTTAAATGAAAAGTTAAATGCAAATTGTACAATACTGTTTAACTAAATTGAAGAAAAGGTATCAGGAAGGCCAGGTATGAAAAGGCTATAAAAAATATCAAGTTGCTTTAAATGTCTGTAGTTATGTAGTTTGGAACCAGATCAACAGATTAATTTAGATAGGGAATAGGCAGAGAAGTTGCGGTTTATGTGTAAAATGGCTAGAATTTCAGAAAGCAGATCTTCGTGATCTACATTTTAATAATTCACCTAGGTCCCACAGGTAAGTGACAGTCAGACTGAGATAAAAGGAGGGCAAGAGGGTGGTCAGCAAGCAGAGTGTTCAGGAGGGGCACTTTGGCATCCTTTAATGATTTTTAAGCATTCATAAGTTGAACACCAGTGAACATCAAGCAAATGACAGAGAATCAGATCCAGTGTTATTTGGAATGGGTCCCCTATCCCCAATTAAATCTAGTGCTGTCAGAGTCTTTGGTAGGCTGATCACTGAAGAAGAATTTCAAAATGGTATAAGGAAGCAATTTGCAAGGAGATCATCAGAGCTCGGTTAGACTTTTGGAAACTGGGAGGTAAGAGAATTTTGCAAATATGAGTTAAACTGCTTAACAGTTTTTAAATAGGAAGGTAATTTCCATTGTCTTGGCATGGAACAGTTACCACAATGATTCATAAGAAAAGCAAATGTGCTGTGCTGCCATTCTTCTACAAACTAGGTTTGGATTTGAATCATGATTATTCAGTCTTTTTATGTGCATTTTAGTGTCCTTCATCTCTTTGTCTCCATAATTAATATATTTGACCAGAATGGCCTTTTCTGTTAAAGATTTAAAGATGAAGAACGGTGTTCTCTGAGAATTTTAGGTTACTGGTTTGTGAGATCTATTGGGGTTCCTGTGCTAGAATAAAAGATTCTGATATACCCACTGCATATTTTGATTGGTACTTATCAGGAATGCTCATTTTCACTATTGTATTTGCTCTTGGTCGTAAAACTCTAGTGACTTTGGTAAGGCAGTCTGCTGTGGAAAAGGTATAGCTAACCTCTCATAGGTTCATAGGTAGGTACTAGGCTATTGGCCCTAGGGCTTATATAAGCCTAGCCAAAAAGATACCCTGGCTTTCACCACCCAAGAAAAAAATGTTCCTGTGCCCCTGTCAAGCAGAGCCACAGAAGTGATCCCTGGGGTGAATTTCCTATCTCCCATCCAATCATCAAGATTTTTCATGAAGACTGCTAAAGAGGAGCTTTGTTTGATATAGATAGGTAGTTTGTTCCAAAGTATGGGAAGTCTCTGGGACAGGAATCTATCCCTCCAGCATGTTCTGTTTATTGTGGTGACAAGGTTTAGGTCCCTAGAGCATGTAGCTCAGAGGGATTGGAATTTCTTTAAGTGGAGCATGTCCAACAGCTCTGGGTTTGACATAACTTTGTATGTTAGGCAGAGATCGCTTCTGAGTAGGCGATGTGCGACAGAGTAAAACTGGAGATTTTTGAGACGGTCTGCGTAGGGCATCTGTTTGAGGCCGGTAATCCTCTTTGTGAGGTATTTCTGAGGCCTTTCTAGTTGTTGTAGGTGAACTTGTGAAGTAAATACCAAAAGGGGCATTGTACTCTGTAATGAGTCTAATGAGTGATGAGTAGAGGGGAACAATGACCTCTTTTTTCCTGGATGAGAAACCTTTTGTGATGAGGTGTGCCACATAGAAGGATTTCCTGACTACTGTGGTGATGTGATTATCAAAGGAGAGACTACTGTCCACCTGTGTCCCAAGGTCTCTTATCACACTTTCAGTGATCATTTCAAGATATTGACATTTATAGATGACATTTTGCTATTTCTGATTTAACCACCTCCTGTGATTTAGTATATTTATTAGATATGTTGGACATATTTGAATATAATTCTGGATATTAAAAAATGTCACTAATTCTAAAGCCATGTTAAATGGTGCCCTTTCTCCTTTGAAGTACTAAAGAGGGCTTACTCGTATCTGTTGGATTCTATCAAACTACATTATTTGGGTTTCTGGCAAGCCAATGCAGTCCTAAAGTTTGCTACTAACACACAATATGAACTAGTGAATGTGCTCAGAGGTTTGTTTTAAAAATGAAATACTTTATTTCTTGCACCTAAATCAAAAAGTGCAGGCTGTACAGATGTTAATTATCCATCTAGTGTTTTAAGTGTGGCAGGCTTTCACGGTTTCTCCACTTGTAGTTTTCCCCACTAGTAGACCTTCTGTAGGAAGGGAAGAGGCCTAGACTAGCTGGGAAAAGCTGTTTACCCTAGAGACCGTCAGAATGCTGACGTTTAGAGGTTGTTTTGAAGTTGTGCAGCTGAGGCAGTTAAGTCAGTATAAATAGGTCTGTAGGATGTATTGGAAGGGTTTGCTGGTAAATGTTGTGATGAATGGGCATATAATCCCACCCACTGCCACCATTTAATCCCATCCACTGCCACCAGTTTAATACATCATAATACAGCCTTTAAATCCTCACTACCATCACTAGTGTAACGTTTGCACGCAAATGCAAACATACGCCCTTTTTTTCCAGTACAGGATAAAGGTATCTTTCCAGTGCCTTCCTGGAATTTACAGTAACACCACCAGCAGCTGCACCACTTTGCCATACCAAAACCACAGATATTGTCCACTCTTGAAATTAGCCAACCATAGCATAAATATTTGGTGGCTATGGCTGAAATAGTTATTCTTTAAAAGACAAGAAACTGGCAGTCACATTTATACCAGTTCCATACACATGCAGTTAAGCTAATGAATAAACTACCAACCACTGCTGCAACAGTGTTACTGTTTGCTTACTATGTGCGGTGTACCATTTTTTTTTTTTTTTGGTGCATTTCAAATACCAGGTTACTGTAAGTCGCTTACAGATGTTTGTTTTGGGATGTAACATGATTTGTTGTTGTACATCACATGACAGGGAAGGGTATTTAAACATTGAGTTTTTCATCAGCAGCAGCAGCCGTATTTTTCCCATTTTTTGCCTTGAATCATGGTGTTGCATCAGCTGCCACAATCTCTCAATTCAGTGCTACTCTCCTACCTTCTTTGACAGCCATGCCTGCCTGTCACAGCTCTTCTCTCATAATTAATTCATCGCTTTGCTGGTACCCTTATTTCCTTTTACCTTTGTTATGTCTCTCTGAAGTGTTATTCACCAACTGTATTTATTTATTATTTATTTGTTACATTTGTTGACCGGGTAGTGTCCAGCTGGGGCAGGAGCCCGTTTTCAGCAGAGACCTGGGGAGAACTTATCTTCTGCTTTCCTGCACATGTAACCAAGCCACTTTAATCTGTTTTCTTTGACCTTCCTTGCAAGTGGAACTACTTTGGCTTCTGCACTGATATCATTATCTTTTCATCTGTTCCGCAGTGTGTATCCTACCTCCATCTCGGACATTTCATCGCCATCACTTCCAGCTTCCTCAACTGCTCTACGTTCACTTCCCGGGTTTCCATGCCATACAGATATAGTGTGAATCCCACTGTTTTGTACACCTTACTTTTCAGTTTCTTCGTTATTCTTCTGTCTCTCACCCCAACACTTTGTGCCTGTTAGCTGAACCCCTTCGGATTCTAGCTTTGATTTCCTCATTCAGACTTCTCTTCTCCTCAACCACCCAGCCTAGATACTTGAAGCTGTTAACCTGTTGCACTATTTTCCCTATATCTTAGTTTCCAGCTTCTGCTGATTTCTGTCATTTACCTCAATGACACCTGTCTTTTTTTGTACTCTGTTTCATCCCCGTACAGTTTTGCATTTTTTTTTCCCTATTGTTTGCTGAAGCTGCTATTCAGAGTCTGCTTGTAATGCACATGTCTGCATATAGCAGCCTTTTGTTTTTAATCTATCCCCTCCACCTTGTTTGCTAATGTAGTCTATCACCAGGATGAACAACAGTGGGCAGAGAGCTAAACCCTGATGCACACCCACTCTCACTGAGAACCCCTCTGTAACAACAAACATAATTTCTGCCAGCAAGAGGTCTAGTGGCCATAATTCTGATGTTGTTAAAAGGTGAAATAGTATATGATTAGAGCAGGTGTTTTCAGACTGTGTCACAGTTAGCCTTTCTGTGGTCTGAGACCACAGAATAGCTCTTGAACCTCTTCTCAGTATCAGAACATTGCTTTGAGCTCCCTGTACAAGAAAGCATATGCTATAGCCAGCCCTGTGACATAGAGGGGATAAAGTCCTGATTGTGCCCCAGGCAGTGGAAGAGCTGGGAGACAGGGTTGGATTGGAAGTGTGCAGTGGACACTGGCCTGTCCATCCTTGGGCAGTGGGACCCCTTGCTGTGATGTGGATCCTCATCAGACACCAGGGGCTGGGGTTTAGGTCCTTAAGCAGAGAAATCCTGAATGATGGTCTTTATGGTCATCTCTCGTCTCACAGGAGTGAGTTTGGCTAGAAGTAGTTCTTGCACTGTAGAGAACAGAAATGTTGTAGAATGTGGATCACTAAGAAGGTTGGTGGTTGGTAGCTACTGGGACCAGCTCATGTGCTACACTGTGCAGATGTAGACTGACATTCCTGTCAATATACAGATATACTTCAAATAGCAAATAATTCTTCTCAAGATATTATTATTTTACATTTTCTGCCAAATTTACGTCATTGAGCATTATCCTTATGCATTTACCTTGAGCCCACATGAAACGGTAGGTACTGCATAGTTAATATCTGATATTTAGATTTGCTTGGGCCTCTCTTGTAATAGGCATAGCCCCCCTAGTGGGACTGGCCCCAGCAGTTAAACTCTGGACTACAGAAGTTGCTGCTGCTGGAGTAGATGCATCACTAATGTGTGTATTACTTAACCTGGATTAGGGTACAAGATCACTGACTGATTTAGTGAAGCATATTTGTTTGGAAGTACTTGAGTGGCTAAAACATGACTGGCATTTCTCTGTGGAGGGCAAACCCCCTGACCCCCCCCCCTCCATAACCATCTCTGCGGTCACAGTACCTCAGAAAAATTTATAAACAAATGTTGGTAAAATCCATTTATTTGATGAATCAATTGCCAGCAGGTGACCAAATACAAAAGTGTGTTTCATTTGCTTTTTTTTTTTTTTCACCCAGCTTATTAAAATAATATAGCTTTGGTCCTTCCTTCAAGGAGTGACCTGTATTGGCAAAGTTATCTTACCAGACACCTTGTTGGCTTTTACTTGTTTTCTTATTGTCTCTGGTTTGGCTTGATGAACTCATGGAAACTTATTCCATTGGTTTAATCCATTTCTAAGTTCCTTTCAGAGTAAACTAGTTTAGATAAGTGAATGCTCCCCATATTTGTGGATTTCTTTAAATTAATTTTTAGTCAGTCCTTTATTAACCCTCCTTTCATTTCCCTTATGAATATAGTTAGAATATAGTACGGCAACTGTGGTCCCACTCCACAAAGGCGGTGCCTCTATGGACCCTGGTAATTACCGCCCCATAAGCTTAACAAGTCTAGTCTGCAAAGCTATGGAGAGGATCATAATGGACCTCATAAACAAAGATATAGGGGACTTGCAGACATTGGACCTGACCCAGTTTGGCTTCGTCAAGGGAAGATCATGCCTTTTGAACTTGGTCAACTTCTTCGAAACAGTCACCAAGGCCATTGATGAGGGAAAGGCAGTCCATACAGCCTACCTTGACCTTGCAAAGGCTTTCGACACAATACCCCACTCGGGTATTGTAGAAAAATTTACCAGCTTAAATGTAAACCCATATGTCACAAGATGGGTTGCAAACTGGCTTAAGGACAGAACCCACAGGGTTAGAGTTGCTGGCGCTATGTCAGACTCCAAGCCGGTCACAAGTGGTGTCCCACAGGGCTCGGTCCTTGGCCCCCTATTGTTCGGCATCTACTTCTCAGAAGTACAGGCCAACATGGGAGGACTTTGGCTGACAAAGTTTGCAGACGACTGCAAACTGGGCCATAGTGGAAAGTGCATCGGACACGGATATCCTTCAGAAGGGACTCACGGAAACAGATAGCTGGTGCCAGAGCCATGGCCTGAAGTTAAACGCCAAAAATGTATAGTCATACCCTTCGGGAAAAACAAGGTAACCCCAAGCTACCATATAGGTGGCAATCCACTAAGCACAGAAGAGGTTATCAGGGACCTGGGGACCCAGGTTGACAGTGGCCTTTCTTTTGACACTCACGTTGCTAAAGTGGTTAGAAAGACCTTCTACATTGCCCACCTGATCATGAAGGGATTCACATCCAGATCTAGTGAGGTCATTGTTCCCCTGTACTCTTCACTTATCAGACCAATGATCGAGTACAATGCCCCATTCGGGATGCATCTCACCCGACATCTGCAGCAATTGGAGAGACCCCAAAAGTTCCTCACCAAAAGGATAAAGGGACTCCAAAATCTGTCATATGATGCCAGATTGAAGAAACTCCAGCTCTATTCAGTCACATACCGTCTGCTTAGAGGTGACATGTGCCTGACATACAAGGCCATGTCCAACCCGGAATTAATGGACATGCTCCACCTCAAAAAATCCAAATCCACCAAAACCACTAGAGCAAGCGACTTAAACCTTAGCACTGACATAAATAGGACGTGCTGGAGGGATAGATTTATCACTCAGAGACTCCCTATCCTGTGGAATAAAATCCCGGTCCAAGTGAGGCAGAGCACCTCGCTGGCTCTGTTCAAGAGAAATCTTGACCTGTGGATGGGAGATCGTTGGTTTACCCCGGGAATCATCTCTGTGTCACTGCTGGACAGAGGCACAACAAACTAATGGGCACAGTATTTTTTCATATAAGGGGTGGCGTAAGCCACAAAAGTTTGGGCTAGGCTTATAAATGCCTTAGGGCAGATAGCCTAGTATAAACCTATGAACCTATAGTTGCATTACTGAGACTTTGTGCTTCGGTAAATAATTACTAAGACTATTTGATTTTGGTATGCTATGTGTCTACTAAAATATTATTTTATTGTAGAAAGGTCATCTGATTTGAATGGTTTTAAAAAAAAATATGGACTGTAGGGATAAGCAGGGGCGTAATTTCTTTGGTATTTTTAGATGTGGCCCTTACCTACAGAAAATGCGAATCCCATTTTTTTGGCCAACTGCAGAAGTTCCTCTTGAAGATATTTGCATACTCACATCAATACTTTTTGGCGGGTGCATTAAATAACTGTTATGTCATGCCATGACACACTTTCTGCCTCAGAAAAACTTCAGATAGATGTTAAATGCCCTTGGGATAACTTCTAATGAGAATAGCCCCTCCCCCCACTGATGGAACAAACACCTATGCTGAGTTATACACCAATGCTTTATACAAGCACCTATACAATTGTATTGACTCTGCTGTACCTGATAGAACCAAAGCAAGATCTTCAAGGAAAAACAAGCCTGCCTGGTGGACAGCTGCCATTAGTACGCTGTACAATAGGAGAAAGAAATTGCTAAGCGCAGGAAGGAACGGTATCAAAATTGGAAACACTCCCTCCTCAACTTAAACAAGCAAACAAGACTCCTAGTGAAGTCCTCCAAAGCTAACTATGAATCCAAATTAGCTTCCTTAACTAAGGATAACCACAAGGCATTCTTTAGTTACATCCGTAACCTCAAAGCTAAGGCCCAGATTTGCGCTGAACTTGTAGATGTTCATCATTTTACACTGCTGCAGTCATTACACTTGGGTTATCCTGCCGTCAGGCGGTCCCTCAGTCAGCCCAAATTCCAAAGTCTTGGTCTGGTGTCAGTTGCTGTCGCTTCTTCCCTGACGTCAGTGCGCCAGGGGTATATAAGATGCAGCCGACGCCATTTTCTTCAGTCTTTCTTGCCGCGCCATGCCCAAAGCAAAAGCAGTTCGCAAGTGCCGGTCAGCCGACTCCTGAGATTTTCATTCCGAATCCAGAACCGAAGTCTTCTACAAAGCTAAGTACCCCATTGGGGAAACTTTTTCTTGCCTCAGACCGATGTCAGTAAAAGTTAATAATTGTATTTGTTGTGGGAAGCAAATACCTCATAAGGATTTCCATTCTTATTGTATCCCATGCCTAGGCCCAGACCACGACGTCACAGGTTGTCGGTTTTGTGCTAGGTTTAACAAGCGCACTATTAAACGTCGGTTTAATTTTGCCCGACATTATTTTGGCAGAAAATTCAATTACACCATGCCATCGGAACAACCGACGACCGGAATACACAAAAAGCGCAAAGACAAGGACAGGCATCCAAGGCCCAAAACTGACGACGAGGCCTCTTCTAGGCCAGTCGCCGGTTCTCCGGTTTTCAGCGAGGCGCCTTCACAGCCCCTGACGACTGCTTCTTTAGAACCACAGGCCGCCTCTGACTCCCACGTGGAGATGGCTGGGCCTTCGGATACACCAGATTTACGGCCTACCGAGACTAACCCTTCAGAGGGATCCAGAGTAGCTGAACAACCCGCAGCTTCAGAGGGTGTTTTCAGACCCTACTCAGTTAACCATTAAATCTTTTGCTAAATCTAAAACCCCTTTAAAAAAAAAGAAACAACTTCAACAATCACCAGGACAGGCCTCTATGCTTAAGAAACAGATGCTCAAAATGGCCGAAGACCTAATTACTCTGATTAGGGGGTCCCACCCTCCTCCTGATAAAAGGCCTAGACAGGATGCAGATTATGACTCATCTGACCAGGTGTCCATTTCTTCAGATTCATCCTCAGACCAAGGACACTCTTTACCCCCTTATGAGGATTCTGATGCTGAGGAATCTATTCCTTCAGCCTCTCCACCAGAGGAGTACTCCTTTGGGGAAACCTTACATACCATGAGGGAGCATTTCCATTGGGAGGGCCAGGATTATTCAGAATCCAAGAAAAGGCTCAGAGATTTTCTTTTATTATTTCAACACAGACCCCTTGCTATTCTGCCAGTGTTAGATATTGTGGATGATGTGTATTCCGAATCCAGTTTAAATCCTGATTCTTTACCTCCTGCTCCAGTTAAGCCAGACATACTGCAGAGTCCCTGACTCTCACAAATTTCTTTATAAAAGCCCTGTTGCTGACCCTAAAACTATTTCCCAGGGTCCCAAAGGGGTAAAGGCCTCTACAGCAAAAAAATCCAGTCCCCTCTGACAGAGATTCCAGAGCATTAGACAGATGGGGGAAGAAAGTATATACATCTGCAACTTTAGCAATGAGGGCCTTAAATTGGCAGTTTCACATGCTTAAATATCAGCAATATTTGATGTCTCAGTTGAAACAAAAAATGCTTCCAAATTCTGATCTTCATAACTATAAGGAAATGCAGGATTTATTGCATGCAGCTGAACAAGTGGGAAAACATACTTTGCAATGTGGTTTTGATTCATTAGAGGCCTCCTGTAGAGCAGCAGTTACAGGGTCTGTCATTAGAAGACATGCTTGGTTAAAAGAGCAGACTTTACCAGATCATGTTAAAGCAAAATTATTGGATGCGCCTTTGCAGCAGGATGTTTTATTTGGAGTTAAGGCAGAAGAGGTATTAAAGAAAATGGAGGATAAAGCAAAATCTATGCAAACGGTGAAAGATTTCTTACAAGTTCAGCCTCCTTGATTTAGCAGAAATTGGCCGACAAAGAATTGGTCCTTTCCAATTTCAGACAGACCTCAAAGGGGCAGATACAGACGTCTAAGAGGCAGAGGTCAACCACAAGGAACTTACAGGCCTCGACAATGGGGTGCTTCAACCCAGAGAGAAGGGGAAGACAGGCCTCAACCTTATAAAAAAACAGTCCCAATGACTTCCCACTACAGCTGCCAAACACTTCTCTCTTGGCAGCCCCCTTGGGGGGAAAACTGGCACATCTGAAGTAGGAGATTCATTTGTCTGCAACCTGTGGGTTATGGATCCGATATCGGATCCGAACCGGCATGGTTTTCCAGCTATGGATCCAAGCTCTCAGCTCCTCCCCTCACCCATAATGCCCTGCTCTACCCTCATGACCTCAGATCTCGTTTGCCGCGCATGGTGACTGGATTGGTTTCTCAAGCTCTCAAGCTAAGTGCTAGTTTTTTACGGTTAATATCAGAATTTTGAAGTTTTATTGATTTGTTGTGTGAAAGTGTAGGTGGAGGAGAGGGATGCTAGGAAAAAGGACCGGAGGGAGAAGCACCACAAGCGGCGGGCCGAGACCTCTGTTTCGGCCCCGCCAGCCAAGCGGGCTTCTCCCCCGGCTCCGTTGTCGGCGCCATTGTCGGCTCGGTCTCCTCCTTCTCGGCTCCGGTCTCCAGTGTGCTTTTCACCAGGACCTGAGGAGGAGGAGACCCGATCTCCGTCGAGGCTATCGAGGAGGCACTCCAGGCCTACCTCGGTAGCCTCGTCGAGATCCACGATAGCTTCGGATGCTGATCTGGACCGGATGATGAGAAGGTTCATCCAGGCCCAGATGCAGATGGGAGTGCTCTTGCCTCCCCCCCCCCCCGGGGGGGAGCTCAACACCCTTTTTCAAACCTATTGCTCCTTCTCCGACCCGCTATCCGGGTTCGGAGCAGCTGGAGCCGAGCAGCTTCGGAGCCGGGGGTGAGTCGGCGCCGATAGTACTTGGTACTTCGGATCCGACCCTGCCCTCGAGTGCATCGGATCCGACCTCCCGGAGCCTGGAACCGAGCCTCGGATCCGGGGGGATCAATGCTCCTTCGGCGCCGGCTGTGTCGGAGCGCACTGTCCCGTCGGATCCGGCGCGCGCCGGCTCCGATCCACTCTTGGATCCGAGGGGAGCCGATTGTCGGATCCTTTGGTCGAGGTCGGCTCCCTTGGCGTTTGATGTAGTGGAGGGCCCTGTTGAGGGTCTCCGGACCCCGGCACTTGTTTCGGCTCTGTACCGCTCCTCTGCACTGGGCCAGGCTTCCACCATCCGGCCCTTGGGACAGCCTGCTTCTGTGCTCCAAGTTGCTCCAATGGAACATGTTGCTGCTTGCGAGGAGTCCTCTGACAGCCCCCCAGAGGATGTCCCTCGCAAGCATACGTGCAAAAGGAGGCACATTGACTCCCGAGTCTCTCACGGAAGACACGGACTTGGAGGAAGGGAAGGCTCCCCACGGTCACCCCCCGAGGATGTCTCATTTGGAGACATCATGGAAATGCTCCGTATAAGGGGGGGTGGTCTGCCCCCAAGTCTTCCTCGGACGAGTCCGTGTTCTTGGAGGCATTTGAAGCGGGCCCGTCTACCTCTTGGGTGTCCCCTCCTGCCGACCCCCTGGTGGACCTCATTACCACCAGGACGTGGAAGGAACCGGACACCGTGGAGCCAATTCCTAAGAGGCCCGATAGGATCCTTAGCCCACCGTCCGACCGTGCCCATTGGAGTAAGGGGCCTCCGGTAGATGCCATGTTGACGGCGGCGGCCACCAAGAGGGAACTTGCTCAGGAGAGTCCCTCAGTCCATCCCCCGAGCAAGGAGTCTCGGATGATAGACCGCTTGGGGAAGCGGATGTTTAGTTCAGCGACCTTCTCGGTAAGAGCGCTGAACTACTTGGCACATGTCATTAGGATGCAGCGAGATCTCATTAAAGAATATGCTGCATCTCCCCCAGAGTCCATGTTGGAGGAGGACAGGGTACTGCACTCCATCCGCATGGCCACTCTTAGGTCAGTTACTAATACCTCTATGCGGCTACTCTCCCACGCTACGGAAGGCGCCGCTAGAGCTGCGGGGGCAGGCCTAGTCACTAGATGTCAGGTCTGGCTCCGTCACTGCGATTTTTCTGAGCCCTTCAAAGCGTCATTTGCGAACGCCCCCTTTGATGGTTCTGCTCTCTTTGGCAAAACCGTTCGCGAAACGTTGACCCAGAGCGAGAAGGACGGGAAGACGCTGTCTGCTGTCGGAATCCGCTTCTCTGCACCCCAGAGGCCCTACTCTAGGAACCAAAAGGGTCAGAAGAAGATGTGGTTCCGGAAGTCGCAGCAGTCCCAGCCTGCTCCGGACAACCAGTCCTTCCATGGCAGAGGAGGACAGGGAGGACGCCGCCCTAGAGGCAGAGGGGCTCCCAGAAACTTCGGGTCCAGGGAACCTTTCTCTGAACGGCCCGCAGCAACCCTGAGGTTGCCCGACTGCTCCACTCTGGAGGCAGTCGGGACGTTCCGGGGCACCTAGCGGCATGGGAGTCCATAACATCAGACCGCTGGGTTCTCCAAATCATATCCAGAGGATATCACATCCCTTTTCTTCACCTTCCAAAGTTGAAGTCCCTCCCAGACGTCCCACCCGGTCAACGGGAGGCCGCTTTGGCAGAAATTGGCCATCTGCTAAAAAAAGAGCCATCCAGCCCGTCCCCCCAGACCAGATCGGATCAGGGTTCTACTCCAGGTTCTTTTTAGTGCCAAAGAAGACGGGGGAACTAAGACCAATTCTAGACCTTTCTCTCTTGAATCTGGCAGTCCCCAAAGAAAAATTCCGAATGGTCACTCTGCAATCTATTCTCCCCCTTCTGGGAGAAAATCACTGGATGTGCTCGATAGACCTCAAAGACGATACTACCACATCCTGATGGACAGGCGCCCAGGAGGTTCCTCCGCTTCGGCTGGGAGCCAGTCACTACCAGTTCGGGTCCTTCCCTTTGGTCTCACCACAGCCCCCAGGGTGTTCACCAAAGTATTAGCAGTGGTAGCGGCCCACCTGAGGCTTCAGGGGGTACAGGTCTTTCCCTACCTGGACGACTGGCTTCTTACCGCCCCAACAAGGCATCTACTTTTATTGGCGCGAGACTCCTTTCTCCATCTTGCTCCTTTTCTGGGCATTACAATAAATACAAAGAAATCCAACCTGGCGCCCACACAGCTCTTAGATTTTATAGGGGCCAGGCTAGACACAAGGAGTTTAAGAGCCTTCCTCACTGCGGACAGAGTTCAAAATCTGCAGCTCCAGGTGCGGGCCATTCTCCACTCAAGTTCTGTTCCGGCGGAGTTGGTCCTGAGGGCTCTAGGGTCCATGGCGTCTGCTATAGCACTTCTTCCTCTTGCCAGGCTCAATATGCGAATCCTACAGTGGACTCTCTTAGTACAGTGGTCATACCTTGCTCTCCCCATGAATCATCCCATTGCGATCAGCAAGGCTTGCAAGCGGTCCCTCTTGTGGTGGCTTCACTCCCCGGATCTCCACAGGGGCCGCCCATTTTGTGCTTCTCCCCCTCTCGCCACGGTGACCACGGACGCCTCCCGCCTCAGGTGGGGGGGGGGCATTTTGCGGGCCGGACCGTCCAAGGCACGTGGAACGATTCAGAGACCTTACTGCATATCAACGTTCTAGAGATGAGAGCAGTGCTCTTAGCGTTGCTAGCACTTCAGGACTTTCTTCCCTTGGAAACTATTGCGATTCAATCGGACAACATGTCTGTGGTCTGGTACATCAACAAGCAAGGGGGAACAAGGTCTTACCCTCTTTGTCGAGAAGCCATGAGAGTTTGGGAATGGGCAACCTCCACCAACCGCTTTCTATTAGCAACGCACATTCCGGGTCGGTCCAACATCCTGGCGGACAAGCTCAGTCGCACCATTCTGACCCCTTACGAGTGGTCTCTCAATTGTCAAGTAGCGGAACGCATATTCGCACGGTGGGGAACTCCTTCATGCGATCTTTTTGCCTCTCCCTCAAACACCAAGTGTGACAGTTTTTTCGCTCTGATACCTCCTCCCGGAGGTTCCCCAAGAGACGCTCTGGTGCATGCTTGGCCACCCGGTCTTCTGTATGCTTATCCACCCTTGCCTCTGATGCTCCAAGTTCTTCAGAAAGCCTCTCGGGTGGGTTGCAGAATGATTCTCATTGCTCCGTTTTGGCCTCGACAGATCTGGTTCCCCTTCCTAAGGTCTCACTCGGTGAATCCTCCTTGGATTCTAGATCCCATTGCGGATCTGATATCCCATCCATCCTGCATACCTCCTCCGAATCTGGACAACCTGAAGCTGACCGCTTGGCTGCTCCAGTTCCACTCTTGATCAGGACTCCCGGTATTTCGTCACCTGTTAAGGCAATTCTGGTGGCAGCTCATAAACCGTCCACTAGGAAGGTCTACCGCAGTAAGTGGAAACGGTTTTCTTTGTGGGCGGAGCGGCAAGGCCTGAATCCCTTCACGGTTCCTCTCCCTTTAGTGCTTGACTTTCTAACCACTCTTTTTAACGATGGTGCCAGCAGTTCCACAGTCAAAGTACAACTGGCGGCAATTTCTCATTATCACATTGGCCATGACTCTAATCCTCTTATGTCAGCCAAGTTGTGTAAAATTTTCCTTAAAGGTACTTTTCTTCTCAGGCCCCCTGTAAAGCAAGCGGTTCCTCCTTGGGACCTCTCTTTGGTTCTCCAGGCCTTGACCGCCCCCCCTTTCGAACCTGCGGCTACGGTGGATCTCAAATTCTTGTCTTTCAAGACAGCCTTTTTGGTAGCCATTACATCGGCCAAGAGAGTTTCAGAGCTTCAAGCATTGTCAGCTAAACCTCCTTACTTGGTATTTCATCCGGACCGTGTCTACCTCAGGACCAACCCGTCCTTTCTTCCTAAAGTCGCTTCTGAAGCAAACATCAATCAGTCCATTAACCTCCCTGTTTTCTTCCCGAAATATGAAAATAAAGGTGAATATAAGCTTCACTCTTTAGATGTTCACAGGCAACTTAGATTTTATCTAAACAGGACGGCTGGTCATAGGCAATCCGACCAGTTGTTTATTTCCTTTGCAAAATTTAATTTGGGCAAGCCAATTTCTAAAGTTTCTCTGTCCGCTGGATTTCACAGTGCATTTTATTGGCTTATCAAGCTTCAGGAAGGCCGCACGGAGGGTGTTCATGCCCATTCAACCCGGTCAGTATCTACCTCGGCAGCCTTCAAGGCTAGGATTCCTCTAGATGATATTTGTGCAGCAGCCACGTGGGCTTCATCTCATACTTTTATCTCCCACTATAAGTTGGATCTTGCATCTAGGGTAGAGCATCCTTTGGCTCCGGTGCTCGGAATATCCTTCCATGATGGCCGCCCAAGATTCAGGTAGCTGGGGACTCTGTCCCACAGGTTGCAGACAAATGAATCTCCTACTTCAGATTTAGAAGTTATGTACTCACCATAACGTTCCATCTGAGTAGGTGTATTCATTGTCTGCAACCATCCCGCCCTCCTATCCCCCTGGCCTTTCAGTTTCCTGCATATTATCTGTTACCCTTTTCAGGGTGTTGTTGCTGTTGGCAAACTCGATCTGAGGTCATGAGGGTAGAGCAGGGCATTATGGGTGAGGGGAGGAGCTGAGAGCTTGGATCCATAGCTGGAAAACCATGCCGGTTCGGATCCGATATCGGATCCATAACCCACAGGTTGCAGACAAATGAATACACCTACTCAGATGGAACGTTATGGTGAGTACATAACTTCTAATTTTCTGTCACAATTGGCATATGATCACCAAAGACAAATGGGTTCTCAATATTGTATCTCAAGGTTACAGGTTCCATTTTCACACTCTGCCAAGGTTAAAAGGAATGCCAAATCTGCGAACAAATCAATGGGCAGAGGCTCAAAGACAAATTACAGCAGTCATGGACATGAGAGCTATTCAAAAGGTACCAACACTGGAGCAAAGACAAGGATTTTACTCAAGACTCTTTCTGGTTCCCAGAAAGGACAAAGCCTGGAGGCCCATTCTGGATCTTTCTTCTCTAAATACTTACCTGGATGTTCCAAAATTCAAAATGTTGACACTACAGCAGCTTCTTCCCATGCTGGGCAAGAAAGCTTGGCTCGTAACTTTGGACCTCAAGGAGGCATACCTGCTTGTCCCTGTCAGACAAAATTGCAGAAAATACCTCAGATTCTTAGCAGGTTCAATGCATTACCAATTCTCTGCACTACCCTTTGGCTTATCTACTGTGCCCAGGGTCTTTACAAAATGCCTGGCACCAGTAATTGCATTTTGCAGACAAAAAGGAATTCAAATTTACGCATACTTGGACGACTGCCTTATTCAAGCAGAGAGCAAAGACATTCTTCTAAAGCATCTGGCGTTTGTAAAAAGATTGCTAATTTGCCTAGGGTACACAGTAAACGAAAAGAAGTCAAAACTAGTGCCCTCACAAGAGATAATATTCCTGGGTGCCAGCTTAAATAAAAACGGCCCAGATGGCTTATCTCACGCCAGACAAGCAAGGACAACTGATTCAATATTTCCAATTGATGGCAACAAAGACCCAACTCCCTGCAAGAAAAATTCTGCAGGCCTTGGGTTACATGGCATCTTGCATACTACTAATTCCATATGCCAGACTGCATATGAGGAAAATACAATGGTACCTAAAGAGTGTCTGGTCTCAACACTGTCACAGTTTGGAAACAGTAATACTACTAATTCCTTGCCTTCAACAGGAGTTTCGATGGTGGGTTCAAGCCTGTCACCTCAACAAGGGACAGCCTTTCACTCAACCCACAGCCAGGCAAACACTGACAACAGATTCTTCGGATTACGCCTGGGGAGCACACATGGCAGGAAAATGTATTCAGGGCAAGTGGCCTGCAGAACAAAGGCATCTTCACATCAATCAAAAAGAGATGCTAGCTGTACAAAATGCCCTTTATAGCTTTCAAGGACCTTGTGCATCCAGGACAACTACTACTAAAGACAGACAACACTACAGTTATGTGGTACATAAACAAGCAAGGGGGCACTCATTCATATCCCCTCTGCAGACAAGCCATGACCTTGTGGAATACAGCTCTAACCTATCAAGCTCATCTGCAAGCACAATTCCTGCCAGGAGAGAAAAACACACTGGCAGATGACTTAAGCAGAAACATCATGGATCCGCACGAGTGGAAATTACATCCACAAATGTTCAGGATGATAGCACAAAAATGGTGGAGCCCGGACATAGATCTGTTTGCATCCCCAATGAATTGCCAGCTACAGAAATTCTGCACAAGGACTTACCACCCACAAGCATGGAAAGTGGATGCCCTGTCATTCAGCTGGAAAAACCTACAAGTATACGCTTTCCCACCACTACCTCTCCTTTCAAAGGTACTCATAAAAGCCAGACAAGAAAAGCCAAAGATGATCCTGATTGCCCCAGACTGGCCACGCCAGCACTGGTACCCAATTTTAAAGAACTTAGCACAAGGTCCACCATGGATTTTGCCTCAAATCCCACAACTTCTGACTCAGCAAAACAATCCGATACTTCACAGCCAGCTCAAGACTTTAAACCTGGCTGCATGGCAGATTCCTTAGTCAAGCAAGCAATGCCTCTCTTCAAAGCTGTTATGGATGTCATTCTGGAGGCCAGAAGGCCTAGCACCAGGAAAGCCTGTTCAGATAAATGGAAGAGATTCTGTGCCTGGAACCAGGCTCACAGCCTTGATCCTCTTGTCCCAAATATTCCTCAGATACTACAATACTTAACTGAGATGCTGGACAAAGGCCTCTCCTTTTCATCCATTAAGATCCATGCCTCTGCCATCTCTGCTCATTACAACACAGACCCACCAATTTTTTCTAATCCTTTGCTAAAACAGTACCTCAGAGGGGCTAAAAACATAAGACCGCCCCGTAGAGCACCAACTCCAACTTGGGATCTCAACTTCGTCTTGGAAAAATTAACTTTATCTCCTTTTGAGCCAGCTAATTCAGCAGACTTAAAATACGTCTCTTGGAAAACTGCTCTGCTCCTGGCAATAACCTCAGCACGTAGAGTTTCAGAATTACAGGCACTAATGGCAGTAGAACCTTTCATCATTTTCCACCAAGACAGGGTGTCTTTAAGAACAAACCCTACTTTTATGCCAAAGGTGGTATCAAGTGTGGCTCTAAACCAAACTATTCACTTGCCAACTTTTTATCCAAATCCACAGAATAAAGGGGAGAGACTACTGCATTCCTTGGACATACACAGGCAGTTACGCTTCTACTTGGACAAAACGAAAGCTTTCAGGAAAACTGAACAATTGCTTGTAGCATATGCTGCAGGAACACAGGGAAAAGCCATTTCAAAACAGACCATTTCAAAATGGATAGGGCACTGTATACATTTCTGCTTTACACACCATGGGAAAACTCTACCTAACAGCATTAGGTCTCATTCCACCAGGGCAACAGCCACTTCAACTGCCTACCTCAGAGGAGTACCTACCCAAGGACATTTTGGAAGCAGCAAGTTGGAGTTCTGTACATACCTTCACCAAGCATTACAATCTGCTTCTTTACTCTAAATCCAGAGCTGGCTTTGCCACTGCAGTGCTGCAGGGCCTTATAGCCACCCCTAATACCTTATAGAACCAGCCACCCTACCTCAGCTTTGGGATTCTACCCAAGTGTAATGACTGCAGCAGTGTAACAAGATGAACATTGTACAGTTTTGTACCTACCATAAATGTAGATGTTCGAGTGTATACACTGCTGCAGTCTAGGTTACCCTCCCTCCTTCACCACTTACTTACTGGTACTTACCTAAGCCTTCTACCCTTTGCCACCTATGGGGAGTATTTGCTGGTAACTGAAAGTTTTTGATTGCTTTTCTTATGTATGTTTTATTAGCAATTTACATTGCCTACCTTTTTGGGGGCACCTGACATCTGGGGCAAGAAAAACTGAAGAAAATGGTGTCAGCTGCATCTTATATACCCCTGGTGCACTGACGTCAGGGAAGAAGCGACAGCAACCAACGCCGGATCAAGACTTTGGAACTCAGGCCGACTGAGGGGACCGCCTGACGGCAGGATAACCCAAGTGTAATGACTGCAGCAGTGTATACACTTTGAACATCTACATTTATGGTAGGTACAAAACTGTACTTTAATGGTACTATATATGTAGAACCTGTGGATATAGCAAACCTCCTGGCTGACAGATTCAGTGAAAATTTCACTCCCCTGTCCTTGCCACATATACCTCAAAGCATCCCAAACACCTGTCCCCAGCCTAGTGTCTCTGAGAAGCAGGTCTTAAATGCCATCTCCAAGGCCAAAAACACAGCCTCTAGGGGACCAAACAACATCCCAGGGTGTGTTCTACATGGGTTAAAACACAAATTAACGCCACCATTGAGCATGCTTTTCAGTCACAGCCTAAGCACTGACCATCCCAGTGGAATGGAAAACAGCTACCGTCATCCCTTTGCACAAAGGGGGTGCATCCACGGACTCTAGGAACTATAGACCCATTAGCCTGACCAACCTTATCTGCAAGGCCAAAAGCTCAACCCCACCCACTTTGGTTTTGTCAAGGGGAGATCATGCCTGTTAAATTTGGTGGACTTCTTTAAGACAGTCACCAAAGCCCTAGATTAGGACAAATCTGTGCATACAGCCTACCTAAACTTAGTCAAGGCCTTTGACACAATCCCCCACTCAGGCATCATTGATAAACTCATCCAGCTGGGTATCAACCCATATATTGTCAGGTGAGTGGCAAATCTGCTCACTGATAGAACTCATATGGTCAAAATAGGAAACTCCACCTCCTCCAGCAAACTGTAACCAGTGGTGTTCCACAGGGATCATTTCTGGGACCCCTACTGTTCGTAATCTACTTCTCCGAAGTCCAGGCTAAAACTAAAAGACTATGGCTGACAAAGTTTGCTGATGACTGCAAACTGGGAGCGATCATTGAAACCCCTAGCGATGATAACATCCTACAAGAAGGTCTAACACAGACCAATGACTGGTGCCAAAGTCATGGTCTTAAACTTAATGCAAAAAATGTATTATCATCCCCTTCAGCAGAGGTGATGTTCCTGCAAACTAGCACATCAATAGCAATACCCTAAGCACACAGTCAGTAGTGAGAGATCTGGGTACACAGGTTGACAGCAACCTTAACTTCAGTCACCGTATCTCTACAGTGGTAAGAAGGGCATTTTGTATTGCTCATTTCATAAATAAGGGCATTTTCTCCAGAAAAAGAGGTTATAACCCCCCTGTACTCTTCCGTCATCAGGCCAATAATAGACTACACTGCTGCCTTTGGTATACTCCTTTCCAAACACCTGCAGCAATTGGAGAGAACACAAATGTTCCTTATGAAGAAAATTCAGAGTCTTCAAGAATTGTCTTATGTGAACAGACTGTCACTTTACTTTGTGTCATACAGACTGCTCAGTCGACCAGTGCCTTGCATATAAAGCAGTGTCTGACCTAGCTTTGATGGCATTCACAAGTCAGATGGCGCATGGTTCACTCACTCAAAGGACCTTAACTTGGTATGTGACATCAACAGAACTTGCTGAAGAGACAGATTTGTCTCTGAGGTTGTTCCACCTTTGGAACAAGCTTCCTATTCATGTTAAAACCCCTCATTGGCCCTATTTAAGCTCAGTTTGGATGATTGGATGGGTAACAAGAAATTTACCCCATGAGTTCCACCTGTGTCCATGTTGGGACAGGGGCAATAAGTGATATTAGTGTCTGTTTGAACCAGACACCCTTGGCAACACTGGTTGAACTTGGCTAGGCTTGTATCCTAGTAACTGCCTATGATCCTATGAACAAAAGTAGCTCATGAGGAACATTGCTTGCACAGATGAAGAAATTGCTTACTCACTTCTGCAGTGCACCCAACCTTGTAACCATTCATAAAGTTACCTAATTCAATAAACCGACTCAGGACTTAAGGACATGGTTTATTTTTTAGAATATCATTTAAATATGTAAACAAGTATCATTGAAGAGGCATTCTTTTCTGTCTTTTGTGACGCTGCTTGCAGACTGTTGATATAGTTGGTTTTGATTATTAAGAATGTTTGTGGCAGTAATCCCCATGTGTACTTGCTTACCGGATTTTCTTCACCATTTTAAGAATTTTAGTGATAAAAGAGCTGAGACGACTATGTATTGGTGCAGATTGTATGGATGATAAGCAGGCACTGACATTTGCAGTAAATTCAATTTTTATTTATGGGATCCCACTGGATAATTAATCCACGCTCAGAACATTGAACTTAAAGGATCACCATCATCTTATCATGGTGGCTAAACTTGGAAAAGAGTGAGAAGGTGAGTGTTGCATTTCATCACTTTCTCCCTCTTCTAAGAGTTTGTATGAGCTCAGAATTGAGAGGTGTGTGTGTGTGTGTGTGTGTGTGTGTGTGTGTGTGTGTGTGTGTGTGTGTGTGTACTTGTGTGTAGTACCTTAAACCTTCTGTGGTGGAGTAACATAGGATACAGGCAAGTGACGCCTTAGGGACATACCCGTGTTTAAGATGCATCACTTTTGAATGTCTATAACTTTTTATTTTTTTAAGTTTTTATGTGGATATTCAGGCCAATAAAACCAAACCCCACTAGCTGTACACGTGCCATTTTTTTTACTTTTTGTGACCTTGTCATGCAGCATAATTTGAATGCCCATAAACATTTAGATGTCTGCAAAACATCCAAGAAAAGGGTAAATGGGGGGTACATAGACAAACCGTTCTGTAAAAATTGCAGGAAAGACTCAGCCAAGCTAAAGTATTCATTGTGAAATACTTTAAACTTCCTATGGTGCAGGCCCATACCTGTATTCTTCGTGTTTCACTGCTGCAGTCATTACATTTGGGTAATCTGCTGGCAGGTTGCCCTCAGTCGGCCTGATTAACAAAGTCTTGGGTCCTGCGTTGGTTGCTGTCCCTTCTTCCATGACGTCAGGTTGTCAGGGGTGTAAAACATGCAGCCGACGCCATTACATCATTCTTTCTTGGCATGCGGTGCCCAAAGCAGAAGCAGTTCGCAAGTGCCGGTCAGCCAACTCCTGAAATTTTCATTTTCGAGTTTCAGAACCGAAGTCTTCAACTACAAAGCTAAGTACACCACTGGGGAAACTTTTTCTTGCTCCTTACCGATGTCAGTAAAAGTTAATAATTGCATTACTTGTGGGAAGCAAATACCTCATAAGGATTTTCATTTGTACTGTATTCCTTGCCTAGGCCCTGACCACAACATACCTTGCTGTCAGTTTTTTGCTAAATTTAATCAACGCACTATTAAACGTTGGTACATTTTTGCTTCTGCCGGAATACCTAAAAAATGCAAAGACAAAGGCATAGACAGGCCGTCAAGGTCCAAAACTGATGACAACGCTTCTCCTAAGCCAGTCGCCGGTTCGCCAGTACTGAGTGAGGTGCTTTCGCAGCCCCTGATACCCGCTACTTCTGATTTGCAGCCCTCTACTGAGACCCATTCAGAGTCCGGTATGCCGCAAGATGCTTCAATTATGGAACCTGCGGATGTCTCTACTTTAGATGGATCCAGAGCCGCTGGGCAGGCACCGGCTTCTGAGGGTGTTTTCAGGCCTACAGATTTGTATATTAAATACAAACAGTGTCCCAATCCAGGGCCAACAAAGAGTAACCACACCAAACGATACAGACCACTGCTGAAACGTTGGTTTGTAATCAGTGAGTATATAAGTCTGGTCCTTTGATCAGAAGATTTGACTCTGAAGATGCCAAAGTGTGTTTGGTGAAAGTGCTTAGTCTATATTAAAGAATTGTTTCTGCAACTGCTTGCTTTCCGTGGATTCGTTTCAGCAGTGGTCTGTATCGTTTGGTGAGATTTGTATATTAGACCAACGCCATCTTCAAAACTAAGGCCAAAATCAAAATCTATGTCTAAAAAACTGATGCCTGGGCCACATGTGCAGGTCCCTATGCGTAAAAAAAACAGATGATCAAAATGGCTGAATATTTAATTACTCTGATCAGGGGTAGCCAACCACCCCCCCCCCCCCTTCTAAGAGGCCTAGGCAAGACATTGATTATGAATCTTCTGAACAGGATTCTATTTCTTCTGACTCTTCTAATGAACAGGATTTGTCTATACAAACTTATGAGGACTCTGATGCAGAAGATTCCATTCCTTCTGCTTCTCCCCCTGAGGATTTTTCTTTTGTGGAAACTTTACATACTTTAAGGGAACATTTCCACTGGGAAAGTCAGGATTTCTCTGAATCTAAAAAGAGACTTGGGGATTTTCTTCTTCTTCCTCAGCATAGAACTTTGGCTATACCTCCTGTTCTAGATATTGTTGATATTGTTTTTTCAGAATCTTGTATGGCTCCTGATTCTCTGCCTCCGGTTCCTTGTAAGCCAGACAGATACTACAGGGTTCCTGACTCCCACAAATTCCTATTCAAAAATCCTATTGCAGATCCTGAAACCATTTCTCAGGGTCCCAAAGGCATTAAGGCCTCTAATGCTAAAAATCCTGCCCCTTCTAATAAAGATTCCAGGGCGCTGGATAGATGGGGTAAGAAGGTTTACACTTCTGCAACCTTGGCAATCAGGGTTTTAAACTGTCAATTTCATTTACTTAAATATCAACAGCATGTCATGGGACTGATTAAACAGAAAATTATGTTAATTTCTGACTGTGTGGAAAATAAAGATTTACAGGATTTATTGCATTCAGCTGAACAAGTTGGAAAACATACTTTGCAATGTGGTTTTGATTCTTTGGAGGCCTCTTGCAGGGCTGCCGTAACTGGGTTTGTGCTAAGAAGGCATGCTTGGCTCAAAGAGCAAACTTTGCCTGATCATGTTAAAGCAAAATTGTTGGATGCTCCTTTACAACAGGACCGTCTCTTTGGTAATAAGGCTGAAGAAGTTTTAAAAAATATGGAAGATAAAGCTAAATCTATGCAAACTGTGAAAGATTTCTTACAAATGCAACCTCCAAGATTTAGTAGGCACTGGCCTACTAAGAACTGGTCCTTTCCAGTTCCTTCGAGAGCCTCTCAAGTCAAACCCAGACATTCCAAAGGCTCCAGGTTTCAGTCACAAGGGACTTTTAGAACAAAACAATGGGGTGCCTCCTCCTCCTCCTCCTCCAAATCTGGAAACATCAAGGCACCTCCCTATGGTAAGCAGTCTCAATGACTTCCCTTTACTCTTACCAAGCACTTACCTTTTGGCTGCCCCTTTGGGGGGAAAACTGGCACATCATGCAAGAAACTGGCAACTTATAACCCAGGACAAATGGGTTTTAAATATAGTATCCCAGGGATACAGATTTCATTTCCACACATTGCCAATCCCAAACGGATGGCCAGACCTGCCCCCAAATCAGTGGGCAGAGGCCCAGAAATAAGTACTGTCCCTCATGAACATGGGGGCTATTCAACCAGTACCAGAAGAGGAAAATGGACAAGGTTTCTATTCAAGAATTTTCCTGGTACCCAGAAAAGACAAATTACGGCGTCCAATTCTGGACTACTCTAAACACATTTCTGGACATTCCAAAATTCAAGATGCTGACTCTTCGACAGTTACTTCCTATGCTAGGCAAAGATGCCTGGTTGGTAACTCTAGACTTGAGGCTTACCTGCATATCCCAATCAGGGAATCTTGCAGAAGATACCTCCGCTTCAAAGCAGGCTACTTACATTACCAGTTCTCTGCACTGCCCTTTGGCTAATCTACTGCACCCAGGGTCTTCACAAAGTGCCTGGCTCCAGTAATTGCATTTTACAGACAAAGAAATATTCAAATATATCCATACCTGGACGATTGTCTAATTGATGCAGAAAACAGGGACATTCTTCTAAAACATCTGGTGTTTGTAAAAAGGGTTCTATCTTGTCTAGGGTACACTATAAATGAAAAGAAATCACAACTGGTACCCTCTCAAAAAATTACATTCCTGGTTGCAAGCTTGAATACAACTGCCCAGATGGCTTACCTTAAGCCAGAAAAGCAAATTCATTTGGTAACTTACTTCAAACAGGTGGCCACAAAAACCCTGCTATCTGCAAGACAAATTCTGCAAGCTTTCTTCTAAATCCATATACAAGACTGCATATGAGGAAACTTCAGTGGTACTTAAAAAGTTTATGGAGTCAATATTGTCACAGCCTGGAAACAATGATTCCTATCAGACCTTGCCTGCAACTATAGTTCCTATGATGGGCAGAGGCCTGCCACCAAAACAAGGGACTGCTATTCACTCCACCCCCTGCCACCCAAACCCTAACTACAGACGCATCAGACTATGCTTGGGGGGGCTCATCTGGCAGGGAAGTGCATTTAGGGCAAATGGAGCCCAAATCTAATGCACCTTCATATCAATCAAAAAGAGATGCTAGCTGTACAGAATGCACTGACAGCCTTCAAGGACTACCTTCATCCAGGACAATTAATGATAAAGACAGACAACACCACAGTTATGTGGTACATAAACAAGCAAGGGGGTACACACTCCTACCCCCTTTGCAGACTAGCCATGGCATTGTGGAACACGGCCTATCAAATACAACTACAAGCTCAATTCCTGCCAGGAAAGATGAATACTCTGGCAGACAAACTAAGCAGAAATCTCATGGACCCACACAAAATGGAAATTGGAACCACGGATTTTCAACATGTTGACACGCAGATGGAGGAGTTCAGACATAGATCTTTTTGCCTCACCCCAGAATTATCATTTGGACAAATTCTGCACAAGAATTCATCACAAAAAAGCCTGGAAAGTGGATGCTCTATCATTCAGCTGGAAAAACCTCTCAGTCTATGCTTTTCCCCCTCTGCCTCTGCTCTCCAAGGTTCTACTAAAAGTCAAACAGGACAAACCAAAAATGAATTTGATTGCTCCAGACTGGCCTCGCCAACAATGGTACCCACTCCTGCGCAATGTGTCACACCTTCCACTGTGCCACCTGCCTCAGACACCTTACTTACTGTCTCAGCAGAACAACCAAATGCTGCACACTCTGTTCCAAACTTTGAATCTTACAGCATGGCTAATCACCTAAATCCACCCTTAGCATCCCTCAGCAAACCTGTGATGGATGTCATTTTGGAGGCAAGAAGGCCTACTACTAGAAAATCTTATGCTGACAAATGGAAAAGATTTTGTGCCTGGATTCAATCACAAGGGATAAGCACAGCAGTGCCCAATATTCCTCAGATTTTCCAATACTTAACTGAGATACTTCACAAGGGCCTGTCCTTTTCTTCCATAAAAGTCCATGCCTCAGCCATTTCAGCTCATTACAACACAGAGCCTCCCCTCTTCTCTCATTCTCTGCTAAAGCAGTATCTCAGAGGGGCCAAAAACTTAAGACCACCCAGGAGAGCTCCAACCCCTGCCTGGGACCTCAACTTTGTATTGGAAAAACTTACTCTTCCTCCTTTCGAGCCAGCTGCTACTGCAGACTTTAAATTTCTCTCTTGGAAAACAGCTTTCCTTTTAGCAGTCACTTCAGCTTGAACGATTTCCGAATTGCAGGCTCTTATGGCAGTGGAGCCTTTCATTATTTTTCATGCGGACAGGGTGTGTATCAGGACCAATCCATCTTTCATGCCTAAGGTGGTATCCAGTGTGGCTCTTAATCAAACCATTCATTTGCCAACTTTCTTTCTCAATCCACAGAACAAGGGGGAGCGGATTCTGCATTCATTGGATGTGCACAGACAGCTTAGATTTTACTTAAACAGGACAAAATCTCTAAGAAAATCTGGTCAACTACCGGCGGCATTTGCTGCAGGGGCAGAGGGAAAGGCTATTTCAAAGCAGACTATTTCCAAATGGATAAGCCATTGTATTTGTTTCTGCTATATGCACCATGGTAAAACATCCCCCAGGGGATCAGATCTCATTCCACCAGGGCTGCATCTACTTCTACAGCCTTTCTCAGAGGTGTTCCTACCAGAGACATTCTAGAAGCTGCTACCTGGAGCTCAGTTCATACGTTTACCAAACATTACCATTTACCTCTGTTCTCTAAATCCAGAGCTGGCTTTGCCACTGCTGTCCTGCAGGGCCTTATAGCTGGTTCTAATGCTGTATAAATCCATCCTCCCAACCATAGCTTTGGAAATCTACCCAAATGTAATGACTGCAACAGTAAAACACAAAGAACATAGTACAGTTGTGTACACTTACCATAAATATAGATGTTCGAGTGTATTCACTGTTGCAGTCCTGGTTACCCTCCCACTAACCCTGTTTTTCTCTTACTATACTTATACTTTCCTTTACTATGCTTAAAAGCCTTTTTAGTGTATTTCCTTTAGTTTGGAGATATATATATATTTTTGTGTTTTTAATTACTTAAGTATTTGGCTCCCTATTTGGGGGGCACCTGACATCTGGGGCAAGAAAAACTAATGTAATGGTGTTGGCTGCATGTTTTATACCCCTGATGACCTGACGTCATGGAAGAAGGGACAGCAACCGACGCAGGACCCAAGACTTTGTTAATCAGGCCGACTGAGGGCAACTTGCCAGCAGATTACCCAAATGCAATGACTGCAACAGTGAATACACTCGAACATCTACATTTATGGTAAGTGTACACAACTGTACTTTTTGAATAATCCACTGTCAGCTATATAAGAAACAATTATTCATGGATTCTGTTTAATTCTATTTATCTGTGTGGATGACAAGTAAAATCCACTGAGTGCTAACACCTGTTCTCCCCAGTGTGACCAGAGGTGGTGAGTAGTTAAGTAACTAAGCAGACTTCATAGAATGTGTAGCTGGAGGTTGTAAGAATCAACTGCAGGCTAACAGGCTGCAGCACATCACTTTAACCAGCGGACTGCTTGCACAACTACCTAAATTAGTATTTTATAACAGCTAGCATTGCTTCATTTTTTCAAATGAGTAATGTTCATGTAGTAGTGTGCTGATTATATTCTAGTTAAAGGAATTATGGTGGACCTCAGCATGGCACATTAAACTCTGGTTATATCCCTTGTGCAAAACCAAATGATTTAACTTGTATTCCTAATTTTTTTTTTTAGGTATTCAGAATGGTGAGATAATGCCACCCCCACCACCGCCACCACCACCAGTGCCTCCAGTACTCCCCCCACCGGGACCTGCAATCACGATGACCGCAGCTCCACCTCCTCCTCCTCCTCCAGTTGCTCTTCCATTACCTTCGGGAAGTATGGGAGATACCAGACAGTCTACAGGTTTGTGATCCCTCTGAGAGGAAGACTGCAAAATGCATTGAGAATTGGTTGTATTTCTCACTGTGTGTGTGTGTGTGTGTGTGTGTGTGAGTGAGTGTGAGTGACATGCTTGCATATCTGTCCAGATTAGGTCAGATAAGTACACAGTGTCAGAATTAGTGTTTGAGTTTGACTTACGGAATTTGTTGAAGTTGCGTCATGAATAAATGATTATCTATTAATAAAATAAATATAGCTAAAATAATGGAGTATTTAAATTCAGCAAGGGCATGAATTCTCATGTTATGCGTTGTATGTCTAAGGGGGTAGGTAACTGAAGAAGTGAGTGTCAAAAAACAGTAAGAATATACATTTAAAGAAGCAGGAACATGTGCAATGAAGCTTTAAAGGCTTTATGAAGAGTTAAAGATGTAGTAGTCACCTTACCTAGAAGAGGATTAATTACAGAGGTGATTCCTTAGAGGTAATGAAACCCAAAGTTGGAAAACTCACATTATCTCAAAACCACAAAGCCCGGTCTTGAATTTTTTTAACACCTTTATTGAATTATTACTTAAGGTATAGGCAAACATACATTTATATAAAAGAAAACAAGCCTTATTAACATATTCCCAGTTGCAAACATTATATTCCTTTATATAATAATCGATCCAACATTATGTAAATTGATCAGTTCTTGCCTTCCCTTAAACTTCAGTCTTCCTCTAAAACATTATTCTGCATGTATTGTTCCACAATTTCCATTTTTTTCTATGAAACTTGCTCCTACACTTTTCTAAAGATCCCACTTCACGTCTTTTATTTCTGTTACAGTATTCAGTACTGCAAATAGAGTTGGTTTAAACTTTGATTTCTATTGTCTAGTAATTGCTTTTTTGGCAGTCACCAGAATTAAACTTAAAAAGGCTGTACTTTGTCTAGGCAATTCAGATACTGTGTCCCAACTCAGAACAAATAATTTCCTTAGTTATACCCATTTGCTCACCCAATATTTTTATTATTTATTTATTTATTTATTTATTTTACATTTGTTGACCGGGATAGTCCGACTGGATGCATGTCCAATTTCAGTGGAGGCCCGGGGAGAAAAGCTCCAAGGGTAAGCAGATACAGCATTACATAATACCAGCATTACATATTACAAACAGATTATTTACAGAGATTACATAAGTAAGCAAGTTACATAAGTTCCACAGGTTAAAGTTAGTCCTGAGCACAAGTCAGGATTAAATTAAATTACACAGTAAACTGGTTAACAGATTTTTACACATTCGAGTTAGCCAGGCTTGATACATTGACATAGCCAGTTAAGTGACAAATGTTGTTTGAGTCTAGTTTTAAATTGACCTAAGGTGGAAAGTAAGGTAATATCAGCTGGAAGTGAGTTCCAGGATCTACTTACAGAGTTTGCAAAGAGAGAATCACCGGCTGTGTTATTAATTTTGCTAGTCTGAATTAGTAGTTTGTTAGAGGATCGAAGCGGTCTAGGATTGTTATAGGGGGTGATAATATTTTTATGTGCAGGAGTATTGTCCGGATTATAGAGGATTTTATAGGCCATAATCAGTTGGTTATACTGGATTAGGCTAGGTAGTTCAAGCCAACCAAGCTGATTTAGATTGATGCAATGATGTGTCCTAAAAGGCAGCCCAGTGGCAAACCTGGCAATGTGGTTGTAGCAAATTGAGAGTTTGTTAAGGACAGTCTTGTTCAAATTCGAGAGTAGAGGGGATGCATACAGAAGGGTTGAAAGAAGGTGAGAGCGAGCTATGGCAATTTTAGCTGGAGGGTTTAAGAAGGCTTTTATTCTGTAAAGTGACCCTAGTTTTTTATTGATGGTTTTGATAGTTTGGTAAACATGGAGGTCAAATTTGAGATTATTGTCTATGATGGCACTTAATAGTTTTGTAGATGGGTCAGGGGAGATTATTGTACCATCATTTGATTTTATGGTAAAGGTGAAAGCGGTAGTCCTACGTGTTGGTGAAAATAACAGCATTTTAGTTTTTTTGGGATTTAGGATCAGACAATGTTCAGAAAGCCAGTTTTCTATTGTATTAAAGGTGGTCTGGGTAGCTGACCATAACTCTATTGGAGATGTGGCTGAGCAAATCAGAGTAGAGTCATCAGCATATTGGATACAGCTGACTTTTGGGATGACAGTATAAAGGTCGTTAATGAAGATGGAGAACAGCAAGGACCCTAGTATAGAGCCTTGTGGTACTCCGAGGGTGTTAAGTAGAAGGTTAGAGAGTTTGTTCTGCCAGAGGACAGCCTGCTGTCGACCATTCAGGTAGGATTGAAACCATTGGAGGGCTCCAGTATCTAGACAGAATGTTTGCAGGGTGTGGATTAAAAGTTGGTGATCAACCATATCGAATGCCTTGGAAAGATCCAAAAAGAGGGCTGAGGATATATAATTATTGTTGCGATTATGGTTTATGGTGTTAGTAAAGGCTAGGAGGGCTGAAGTAGTGCTGTGATGAGGACGGAAGCCATGCTGAGTTTCTGCCATAAGGCAATTTTGGATTAGGTGGTGCATGAATTGTCTATGAATACATTTTTCCATAATCTTTGCAAGTGGAGAGAGTATAGCTATTGGCCTATAATTGGAGAATTCAGTAGAGCTGAATACTCTGTAGGGAATGTTTAATGTCTGCAACTCATCTGCAACTCATCTCACTCCCAAGCCATATGTTTAATGTCTGCAACTCATCTCACTCCCAAGCCATATCTTCCCAGTTACCTCTTTCTTCTCCATCACACTTCCAACATTTACCAAATACCTGAGGAAAAATTCTCTGAGGTCTGCTTTGGATATAAAAATACCTATGCAAACACTTCCAAGTAAAAATCTTAAATATTCTAGACTTTGTTGCATATTTGGGAGCCAAACATATGTCCTCCCATTGTTTCCTTGCGCTTATCCAATTCCTTTTCTAACATCCTCTGATTGATTCCTACAATTACTGTGCAGTATTTTATATGCTGTACTTGTTATCATGTTTTAACAGTAGCTTCTGTTTTAGATTCAACTAAAAACTCTACCACAGCATATCTTTCATTTAGGATTCCCCCTACCCCTTTCTCTTTGTTTGTACTCTGTCAATCCCTGGTAGGGAAGACTGTCTCTAGCCTGCAGTCCAAATGTCTTCATGGCCTCTTCCCGTTCTCTAGCAATTGTACTTCTCTTTTCCTTTGTCTGTAATAGTCTGCTGAATATCCATCCTGAAATCCTTTCTTTATCAAAGTCACATGGTCACTTCTTTCCAAATGTGTCTCCTGTAGCATTGCTGTTTGCACTCTGCATTTCTTAATATAACTCAGTACTCTTTACCTTTTAGTGTATACCTCTGAAGATATTCACATTCCAAAATAATATGTAACTTGTGACCATTGTGATAAGAAGTTATAACCACCTATTATGTTCATCTTTTTAAAATGTCTGTTTCCAGTTTTTTGTGTTACACACACCCGTTAATATTTTGCAGGTCAATCCTTTATACAGTTGCTTCTTGTCATTTCCATTTGAACCTAAGTCACATTTTATAAGATTTTTGTTTTAATGAAACCCTCAAATAAAAAAAAAAAAACACATCACCGGAACACCCCCAGAACATAATAATTTAAAATGAACACAAAACTGTGTACATCCTCAAATAATGATGTTTAACCCTCCTGATAGGAATAATTGTCCCAAATTGACAGCTGTACATACATGCATTACCTAACTACAGTTAAGTTTATCCATGCTGAAGCACAAGTGACAGCCTGTGTGCCTACTTAAACTAATTGCTGTTCTGTTCTTGTTTTTATCTTTTTCCCTTACCAGATGTAAAAACAGTGTTATGCTTTCAGAAAATATTAACTTTTAGCCTTAATAAAAAGTACACTGACTCTCTTTAAATAAAATTTAATTATACAGCATTCTGTTAAGTGCATTGAGGTAGAGGTACCAGGAAAATTGCACTTATTCGCTTCCAACAATTTCAGACTTTATTTTTTACTAAGCTCCTTACACTCGTATCTTTTCATTTTACATTTCTCTTAGGAAACAATGTCCCGAGCTGTCAGGATTTATTGTCTGGACCTATATTCAGTTTTTCTCCATGGAAGCACAAGAACAGAATGTACAGCTGCCCCCAGCTATAGACTTCTCAACTCGCACTGAACATCTAATTACTGAAGGAAAACTTTTCATTACATTCATAGTGTTCTCTTATTTTTACAGTGTACATGCTTACACAAGAAACTTATTAGATTAAAGGACAACAATGGGATTCTATTATTAAATGCTCCAATTTTCTGTCTTTTTTGCCTATTTACTGTCCCTGCTATGAGTAAAAAAATACAGCATTTAAAATATTTTAAATTGACTGTGTTTCTCCTCTAGAACAGTACCTTACAGTACAGTGGTGGTTTCACCTTCACCTTCAAAAAACTTTTCTCCCGTGCTTGATGCAGTCTTGAATTGACTGATGTCATCAAGGCCACTGAATACAGGTAGTTTTCTGGCCATTTCCCTTCCCAAACTGACATCACCAATACCGTCCAAAAAACCCACCCGTGCTGTGATGTTACAGCTCCCTGGTCCTTCCCCTATCCATACAGAAAGTAAAGGCTAGAACAAGAAACGGTACACGAGTCAAGTCTCCTGCTGTGAGCTGTCAGTCACAGCAGGTTGTTCTTCTTTCGGCTTTTCCCAGTGAGGAGTCGCCACAGCGGAACTCCAGTCCGCTAATGATTGGCAGTAGATTTTTACAGTGCTGAGGTGCCAGCCTGACACTCAACCTTCAACAAAGGCATGCCCATTCACGCATATGTATCGAACACCATGCAGGTTGTTGTTGTTTGTCTTTTCGGCTTTTCCTGATTAGGGGTTGCCACAGTGGAACTCTGGTCCACTAATGATTGGCAGTCGATTTTTATGGTGCCGAGTTGCCAGCCCGACGCCCAACCTTCAGCGAAGGCACGGCCATTCATGCATGTATTTCGGAGGCCACGCAACCACGGGGAGGACATACAGACTCCACACAGAAGGCACTCCAGCCGAGAATCGAACAGGAGAACCTCTTGCTGTGAGGCAACAATGCTACCGCTGTACCACCGCGGCTCTCGAACATCACGCAGGTAATAGCTCAAATTACCCTTAGCACTTTGGCAGTTAGGGAAGTTAGGTGTGAAGGGGGATGGGAGATGAGTCAAACTAGTACAATTTAGGCTTTACAAAAGACTGCAGTTTAGTCATTCTAAAAAGAAGGAGCAGCAAAAAGCACTTTGGAAGTCTGTTCTGTGGCATTTGCACTGTTTGTTTAAGTAGTCACTGAATGGCATGAAGTGTTACTTTAAAACTAACTGACTGAAAGATAGCAGTGTATGCATGTAAAATCAATGCAGTGACAGGAGCTTTAGGAAGAAAGAAGCCTGCATGATGTAATTTTTTTACAGACTAGCACAGCATTGTGAGATACCTAGAGGCAGACTAAAAAATCAGAATTACTTCAAGATGCCAGACCACATGTGGTCAGACTGAGAAATTACATATCAAAATATTTAAAAACTTGTAAATAGGCCCACAGTGGTGTTTAAATGTAGGAAACACCAAACCATGATTAAATAAACATGTTTTTTGAGTCTGTGGGTGTGGTTCTCCTTTAAGCCAAGGACATTAATCCAGATATTCACCTATGCAAAAGTAAGAGATCACATCTCAACTGTACATATATTATGTATATATTATAATCAGTGCATTTTTACACCCCATCACCAGTCATAGCAGCTCATGTTTACAGCATATTAATTTGAACATGCTTATGTCCAGCCTTTCTTGTCTTTTTACATTGTAATGCCTACATTTTATAAAACTAAAAAAAGGAAAAAAAGTTACTTGTTTTACTTTATAATATTTATCAAATACAGTAATCACTAAAAATGCTGCGCTATATAACATGCAATTTATATCATGAAAAGTTTTGTACAAATACTAAGATAAAAAATTGTTTCACTTACTCTTTTTTTCATCCTTTTTTCCTTTTACTGTCCTTCCAAACATTAATGACTTGAAGTGTGGTATATGCGTTTCAGTTCCCCCACAAGATTAACAAAGTCAGCAAAAGTTCAATCATTCTCAACCAGTTTTTCTTGTAAAGCCATACTTCACAAATGTGATTGATGCTCTATGATCTCTTAATTATTCACTAATTTCAGTGTTGTTGGTCTGCTTCATCTCTATCTTCCATCCCAGACTCCAGACCCAGTTCAAGTCTAAGGTACTTCTGATTCTTCTCGGCAAGTCCTGTGCTTTTTTCTGTCTTTCAAGCATTTTCCTTTGGAACACTGGAAAATGTTTCACTGTTAAAGTCTCTCTTTGAGCTTTATTATGAGAAGAATGAAGACAGCTGGATGCAGCAGCTTGAATCTCACATCTGCCTCTCAACATTCTCTGATTGCCGCGATAAATTTGCTTCTCTTCTGCCTGGTGTACAGTGAATAATCATTTTCCACAAATGCTCTGCTGTCTCCAATTTTTTAATATTTTGCCCTTCTGCCACAGTTTTGTTAGGATTAACTCTTTCTTTTTGGTATGATTGCATATTTACTAATACAAGTCTTAGCTGCTTACTCCTGTTCAATGTTTGGCGCATACACACAATGTGCCGTTTCCTGTTAATATCTATCACACTGTACTAGTTAGGAAACAGTGTGTTGCTCATTTTGCCATACACAAGTGTCATTTCTTTCAAAAATCCATCTTTTATGAGTATTACTGACTATTCATTATGCTGGCTTGTGGCTTTGATTGAGTCTGAAAAGGGCCAGTTTGACCAGCCTACCTACCCAACTAACAAATGCAAAATAAAATACTTGTAACAAGCACTGTACTGTGTTATGGAGGATGGCAAGTCTCTCCACCTCAACATCCCCAGTACTTAATTACACCAAGATTTCATGACCTCATATGGCAAAGCAGTACTTGTTTTTGTTTATATTAAAAAAGAGTATTGTAGTCACTTCCATTGTCTTATAAGGGTGTAGGGGAACAGTATGCAATGTCAGGAGTATAGGGAGGTTTGCTATATTTACTACTGTTAAAAGAAAAATTCTGTTGAGAATTTGAAATACCATTATTACTGAAATGTGCATTTTAGTCTTTTGAAAACAGAGGCAAAGCTAGGATGAGGCAAAGGAGGCAGCTGCCTTAGGTGCTAGGGGTTGGGAGGTGCTTGAGGGTATAATCAGACAATGCTGATCTGTTTGACAGTGCATGTGCAGTAAAGGCTGAATCACTTTTGTGCTTAATGCAAGATATAAGATGTAGCAGAAAGTGCTTTTTTTCTGTCCTCAAATGTAGAAGGCCCTTTTTGGTCCTCAAGTAAAGTACTCAACTTGCAGTTAAGGCTGTGCCCAGACTGGGGGTAGGCAAATGGAAACCAGAATAAGTAGTTGCAGCTCTACTACAAAATGTGCATTTTTTTAGGTGATAGGCTTATACAGATTTATTTACAGAAATGCCTACCTGTGATAGGTGAGAGTGATTAAATAGTGATAAAGCGTAAAAGGAAAATGAAAACTGATGATTAATTTTTAGTGTATCATTTTCTGTAATCACATGACTTGAGTGGTCACTGAAAAGGTATTTTCATGGAGGAGCAGGTGTAAATTTTTTTCCTCACATTAATGTGATATGGGACTAGATGGAGGCTAACATTTTGAACAGGAAAAACAACCCTCAGCAACTGACCATTTTCCAAAGGACTTCTCCCAAACAACTGATTGTTTTGGTTGTTTTTGCTTTCTCTGTATAAATGTATCTATCTCCAAAACCAGTTATGTACATTTATTCGTGAACTTTTCAGGGAATAGTACCACTGTCTTGTAAGTATCTGTAAATTTGTTGTAGAATGGGTTTATTCCCGAAATGGCAAAGG
>NC_056745.1:198732526-198735026 GCF_019279795.1 Protopterus annectens
GGACTTGAGTTCTAATGGGGAACTGGCTGAATATATAAGTGTGGAATCATCCACATATTGGATGCAGGTAGCTTGGGGGATTAAAGAATGAAGGTCATTTATAAAGATAGAGAAGAGGAGAGAACCCAATATGGAGCCTTGAGGGACACCAAGGGTAACTGGGAGGTGGGAGGACAAGGTATTTTCCCAAAGTACAGCCTGTTGCCTATTATTTAGATAGGACTGGAACCACTGTGTATAGCAAGCACATCCATTGCCAGGTTTTTAAGTATGTTAATGAGAAGGTGGCGTTTAACCATGTGAAAGGCTTTTGACAGATCAATAAAGAGGGCTGAGGATAGTGTGTCATTGTTTCGATTTCTATTAATGCAGTCGGTGAAGGATAAAAGAGCAGAGGTAATGCTATGAAATGGTCAGAATCCATGTTGGCAGGTGGCTAGTAGGTTTTTGTCAAGTAGATAGCTTAAAAGTTGCTTATGAATGCATTTCTCCATTATTTTTGCCAATGGGGATAATATGGCTATAGGCCTATAGTTGGATAGGTCTTTGGAATTACCACCTTTGTGCAGGGGGATAATGTGAGAAACTTTCCAGATTGATGGGATGGTGCCTTCAGAAATAGTTCTATTAATGAGGATGGATATGGGGTAGGCAATGGCTTTTGCTGCTTTTTGCAGATATTTTGCAGGTAGTAGGCCAGCAGAGAGTGTGGTGGGTTTAAGTTTCTGGATAAGGGTACAGACAAGGGATGTGGGAACAGGTTGAAAATGAAATGAGGGGGCTGTTTGAGTTGGCATAGTAAGAGTGTATGAAGCAAGGGGTTAACTGTTTGGCAAGGGATTGAATGGTTTCTGTGAAAAAAGTGTTAAAGGAGTTGGCTATTTGAGTGGGATTATTGTGGTCTGGGCCAGAGGGAGCAGGTGTGCTTGAGTGGCCTGGGTGGAGGAGTTTATTGATGCTGGACCAGAATTTCAGAGGATTATTTTGGTGGGTTTGCTGAAGCTGACATTAAAAGTTTCTTTTATCAGACAGTATGGCTGTATTTGTTTAATTTCTTAGCTGTCTGAACTGTAAATGATCTGTGGGGCTTCTTGTTGAACGCCAGCTGGCCCAGAGTTTATTTCTTTGGTGGATTTTTTTGTTTGGTAGTTTTAGACAGCCATGGGGCTGGTTTAGTCCTAGTTCTAATTTTGCGTGTTGGGACATGGCAATCTAGAATAGCTAAGAATTTTGAATTGAAGTAGTTGACTGCATCAGCTAGTGGGAGGTGTATCAGTGGAGACCAGTCGCAGGCTCTAAATTCAGTTTGGAAGCTGTTAGGGTGAAAGTTTCTGTTAGTCCTTATTGTCCTGTAACTGGTAGGGTTTGGAATCTCAGTCTTGTATCTAATTAGAAAGGTGGGTGAGTGGTCACTTATATCTTTAGGGAGGGTGCCTGTTATATAAGTTTGTTGGTGACTATTAGTGAGAATCCAATCAAGGGTGCTTTCTTTGTTATTAAGTTTATTGGTTCTAGTAGGGGATGTAATGTTTTGGGTAAAGCCATATAGGTTAATATGAGTAGAAGGCTGCTCAGATGAACAAGATTTCCAGTTTATATTAAAGTCACCAAGTATTATGGTTTCTTGTGGGTAGTTGGTTGAGAGCCAACTGAGAATAGCCTCTAATATGTTAGTATTATTCCCTGGGGGGAGGTAGATGCAGATGATATATATGGATTAACATTTATTGAGCTGTATCCTGGAAATATGAATTTCTGCATTACTAGATAGTGGAGGATTAGAGTCAATTGAGGTGACTTGTAGACCATTTTTATAAAGTATAGCTACTCCTCCACCGTTCTTGGCATTACTGTCAAGTGTCAGGATATTGTAGCCAGGGGAATGACTACACTGTCATGTATTGATGGCTTAAGCCATGTTTCAGTGAAGCAGAGGATATCAAATGAATGAACATCTGTAAGGGCATGTAGGTGAGCAACCTTATTATTTAAGCTACAAACATTAAGATGAGTTATCAGGAGAGAGTTGGGAGGCCTGGTAAGCAAGTGTATGTTAGTAGGGGTTGGTGTGATAGGACTTGTGGTTGTGCTAGAATTTGGACCAGGATTTGGGTGTATGTCACCATCTATAAGGGAGTGGACCTGTACTCTCAGGATGAGTTGTAAAAACTTATTAATTAGGTTCTGGTATTTCCTGGCTCTTGGGCTATAGTAAGTAATTGGTGTAAGTCTATGAAATCTGGCTGATAAATACTTTGGTGGATAGGTTGTGCTATTATGACTGTAAGAAAAGATAATTGTTGGTGTAGAGGTTTGCCTATTGGGGTAGTGAAACCCTAGATGGTGATGGTGTTCATAGAAGGTAAGTAGGTAAGGTATAGATAGAATGGTTAGGAGAGACAACAAGAGTAATTGTTTGAGGTAAGTTGGAACAGTCAAAGGCGGCATGGTAGAAGAAATTCAGTTGATGTTGGTATACAGGGGAATGTATAGATGGTTT